>NC_056730.1:718113030-718158030 GCF_019279795.1 Protopterus annectens | reverse complement strand
TAAAAGAATCCCACCAGCAAGCAGCTCTAAAATGAAAGGAATTGCCCAAAACTCTACTTTTACATTTAGGGATTACCAACAAATAATCTCTATTTCTAGTTCCTTGCTGATGATAGACTTTTAGTATACCCACACTTACTCCCAAGCGTTCAGATTTAAAGCACATATACATAAAGATTAAATCACCCTTAAATAATCTGTATTGTATTGTGAATAAAGAAATCACCCTAAGTCTATCCTTATATGTCTTTCCCCTCCAACTTTTTATCTGCCAGGTATAAAATCTTTGTATCCTTTCCAATCTTTCGCTTAGTAATGAATTAAGCATAGAAACATTCTCAGCATATTCTATCACTGGTCTTACTATGGCTTTAAATAGTGGGACCAAAATTTCCCTATCTCTACATGCAAAAGTTTTCAAAATATTTGCAATCTCTAGATAGATTCCTCTAATAATATTCATTAGGGGTAAGTCAAAATTGAAGTCACAATCAACTTTTATTCCTAAATCCATAAATTGTTCACTACATCCAAATTGATGTTATTCAGTTCGTAAGAATAGAATTTATCATTATTACCAAAATGAAGAGCACAATTTTTTAAACTAAATTGCATATTAGTAACAAATGACTACTGTGATCCTCAACTGCAGTAACAACTGACCCTTAGAGTCATCAGCATACTTACTAATCTAAATTCCTTCAGGTATAGGTAATAATATCATAAAAAGTTCAAATAAAACTGTCTACAAGACAGAGCTCTGAGATACTCCATAAAAAATGTAGATGTGGATAATGTATTCCCCTAGTGAACTTAACTAGCTCTAAAACATAATCATTTCTTAACCCACCTCATCACATAATGATTCAGACTGAGTTGCAACATATGGAATATTACTTTGTCATGAGGGATAGTGTTAAAGGCTTTAGCCATACACAAATAGATAACACCCACAGTTAACTCATTATCAAATGCTATACCATAGCAGTTGGTAGAATGATAATACATTTGTCCTACAGGATGTCCCCTGGTTAAATCTAAGTAGTGTTATGTCTATACATGAACCTAATGTATCAAACATATGTTTGCTAATGACCCACTCAAAAATGTTCCCAGTACACTCATCAGACTAATGGGTCTTATAGTTCTCAAATGTGAACTTGTTAATACAGTTTGATTACTTTTATATAAATGTAAATTTGCCTATGTCACAAGTGATAATTCAATAAAGGTGTTTAAAAAACAGACATAATTTGGCCTCCCTTAGATATTGGAACAGCTAACAACATGTTCCATTGTTTAGACAAATCACCTTTTTCTAAACCACTTTGAAAAAATACATTTAGACAAAGCACAATAATTTCTAAAATTAGAAAATATCTGTTGATCTCATCATGGCCTACTACAGAATAAGAATTAATTTTTCCCATATCATTAGTATTAATGTGTTCAAATAAATTAAGGAAATCTCCATCTAAACTAAACAAAAATGCATCATTTATACAGTTACTTTTTTAGAGACAACTATTGTATACAAAAAATATCTCAGTCAAATAACCTACATATGTAATTATTTTATTATCATGCACAATATTGTAATCAGTCTTCCTGATTCTAAATTGATTAAAATGTTTATAAAAAGCCTTCTTATTATCAGGAATAAAGTTTACCAATTTCTTTTCATAATTTCTTCTGACCTACCTCGAAAGTCTTCTAAATATTGTTCTGCTATTTTTAAATCTAGCCTTATTACTTTCAATTGGATATAGTATTTTTCCTTAGAAACTTTATTCTTTTATTAAATGTAATCCATGGTTCCACCAAGATGTTTCAAAAACTCTAGCAGTAGAATTTAAAAAACTCTGTGTAGGCTTTGCCTGAAGCCTACGTGGAGTTTACATGTTTGTGTGGTGAGCAGCAGTGCTAATTACATATTCATGCCTTACATCTCATTTAAACAAGCACAATTTGTGACTGGCAGCAATTTTGTCAGCCAGAAAACCATGTAAAGCAGCATAGATAGCAGACCTGTTTACGTATGAGCAAACTAGATTAGTGGGATTGCACGGAATGCCACAACAATTATCAGGGTTTATCATATAGCAATATATATGGTCCAAACACATTACAGGACGGTGTATACAGTGCAGAGTATTGTGGAATCCCATTCCAGGCATTCTGTACAAAAAGTTGTATAAATCATCTGTAATAGTACATGGACTGCCATTTAAAATGAACAGTAAGGGGAAGTGTGTCTATTGAATAGGGACACACAAATGAATTGTAGGAATGAACACAGGGAAAGAGGACAGATGAAACTTCATAATGTACAGCAGATGAGGGCATGTAAGTGGAAGACAGTTGTAGCAGGAACACTAATCACATAACATGGTACATTATGAACTGCATACTGAAAATGTATATTATGTGACTGTCAGACAAGGAGACATAACAATAGAGAAGATGTCTTTGTGATATAAGCATCCTGACATGAACAATGAAGAAGACATCTATCAGGGATGTTATATACAATCAGGGTTTGGGAGCATATTATGAAGCTGTGCAAACTGATTTGCCTGAATCTGACTGTAATCTCAGCAGCGGTCTCCAACAAGTGGGACACACTCATGGACAATATCAGAACAATGTCACCAGTAATCCCATGTCTTTGCCATAACATATGTGATTCTGACTGATCACAGATGGTTCGGCATGACCACACTTGTACAACTATTATGACAGCAATCTATGAAGGTAATCAAGCACACTGTCCTGACACTGTAACGTCTGCTGGAGGTGTTAGGAGGGACACTGCTATACCTGTATGTGATATTATGATCAATACAGGCTAGTTGACTGGTGTATATGGTATATATATATATATATATATATATATATAGAGAGAGAGAGAGAGAGAGAGAGAGCACAATCCACACTGTTATGTATATAACCCATGCCAACAATTTGTCAAACAGCTGTATATGTACTGTGTGCATCACCAAAACAGTTATCACACTATCACACATGCATCTGGTATAACACCATCATCAGACAGTAATGTTTATACAACAAAAAGAATACCTAGGTATGGCCAATAAGATGTGTAAAAGCTCACTGTGGCAAAGGTGCTACACTTCGGTTACACATCACTGGAAGATGTGCAGGGAGGTACATGAAGAAGGGTTCATTGTGTTCAGTTATTGGTGTGATGAAGGCTGTAAACTGTGGAGGTATTATGGCCTTTGATGTGGATGTCCTGCACACACTCAGTAGCTGTGTTAAATACAAGGGAGTCGTCACCATTGTGGCCACATTCTGGTGGACATTCCACACATCATCTATCCCAGGACACAGGTCACATACCACTTGGTCTGCTTATAGGATGTGATGTCTACATTATCATTGGGTTGTGCATTTGTTTTCATAATGTAACTAATCCCCTCATGTTTTTGATTAATCTCATGTTGTCATGGCTGTGGCAGCAGTCTTTGGTGTGTTTTGATACTGTCTGTATTATACAGTCTATAGTCCTGCAGACAGCTATAACCCTCCAGACAGCTGTTTAGAGACAGGATGTAAATGTTGTTCTTGACATATGTGACTAAAATAATGGACAGGAAAGTCTCCGAGCTGGGGATTAACCCTTACATCACTAGATGGTTAACCAATTGGCTCACAGACAGAACACATACAGTGAAAGCTGCTGAATCAACCTCTACCAGTAGAGCTGTCACCATTGGTGTACCCCAAGGATATGTGCTTTACTGTTTGTAATCTATTTCTCGACAGTCCAGGCTAAAGTATACACCCTTTGGCTTACCAAGGTTGCTGATTATTGCATATTGTGTGCAATCATTGAGTCCACTAATGATGTTCGCATATTACAGGAGGAGTTAATACAGACAAATGACTGGTGCCAAAGCCACACAGTCTACAAATAAATGCAAAAATATGTCATTATTTTGCCTTTTGAAAAGTGGAATTTTCTGCTAATTACAGTATCAACAGCACTCTTCCTATGCTCAAACCCAGTGGTGCAAGACCTGGAACACAGGTAGATAGCAATCTGAACTTCAAAAAACACATTTACACAGTGGTGTGGGAGGCTACTTCATGCACCTCACAAGTCAGGCTGTCATATCCAGATCTGAAGATGTTATAACAGCACTGTACTCGACCCTCATCACAACACTAATAGAGTATAATGTACCCTTTTGAATGTACCTCACCAGATACCTGCAGCAGATGGAGAGATCACAGGGGTTTCTCACCAAGAAAATACAGAGCCTACAAACCATGCCATGACATATGTGGATAGACTGAAAGCCATGTCACTGTAATCTGTATTGTATTGTATTGTATAGGATGAGGTGACTTGTGCCTGGCCTACAAGCCAGTCTCTCATCCTGCTCTGATGGGAATACTGCACATCCACAAATCAGCTATAGCTGATGACAGCAGAGACTGGTGAGAGGAAAATGGTAATAGCAGTGTACCACATGCTGGTGTAAAATGCTCTCGCTAATGTCAAGCAAGTGCACAAACACACACACACACACACACACACACACACACACACACACACACACACACACACACACACACCAGGTGACTGCAGTGAGAGTAGAACCCCTACCTATCTAAGTACACCAACTAGAAAACTCTGCATTAATGCAAGCATAACAGCACAAGTCTGACATGGAGAGTGTCAGACAACACTTTTTTGGGTTTAACATCAGCAGTGTCTGGTGAGGAAAAAATTGTAATAGCAGAATCTCACATGCTTGTGTAAATTGCTGTCTTTAAAGTCAAGCAAATGAACAAACACACACTCACCCCCAGTTGACTGTAGTAAGAACAGAGCCCCTACTTATGTAACTACATCAACTGGAGAACTCTGTATTTAACACATGTGCCACAGCACAAGTCTGACTTTTACAAGGTTGCAGGACAACATATAGTGTATGATATCAGCACTGGATGTTGGAGAGAAGATGTTGGGAGGCCTGAATGAAATGAATGTGTAGACATGTGCAAATGTCAAAATATTAGCAATCCATTGGATTAAAGTGGCAACTGCAAGATACACACTTATTCTCCTCTGACTAGATAGATGCACACACACAAACACCTCCTAGTTGAGTGCAGTGAGAATGGAACCCCTACTTATCTAAGTACACAGACTAAAGAACTCTGCATTTTATGCAAGTGCCATGGCACAAGTCTGACTTTTATAAGGCTGCAGGACAACTTATAGTGGATGACATCAGCAGTGGATATTGGAGTGAAGATGTTGGGAGGCCAGCGTGAAACGGATAGCTAGCCATGTCCAACTGTCAAGATATTACAGTTCTGCATGTTACCAGATTGATGAGTGTGCAATGTATAGTATTTAGTGGTTGTGTTTCCAATATATAGGGGGTTGGGAGGGTCGCTTAATGGCTAAGGTGTTTGCCTTACAAACACAAGGTGCAGGGTTTGAGTCTCACAAGGGATAATTGGCTAGGCTTAAAATGGCTCACAAGGGCAGTTAGCTTAGTACTAAACTATGAACCTATGAACTATGAACTATATGCAGGTATACTTTAAGAGACAGCAAAGTATATGAAAGCGGGTGTCCACATTACTACAAGTACTGGAAAATCTGAATGTGTATTGTCATTCTAAACATGTGCCTAGTATATAACACAACATTTATTTATTTATGTATTGATAAAAGAAAGCTAATACTGTAATAATGGTGTGTATGACTGACAGAAGTATATACTGTATTAATACTAAGGATCTTGTAATAAAGTAATTCTAGGGTGTCTATAAATTTCCCAACTAACAAACTGAAACAGCAGTCTCCTTTGCAAGATTTTTCTTTTTGCGTTTTTAACCAGTTGGTTATATGTGTGACCTTTTTACTCTTTGTTTTAGTTTGTTAGTTGGTATATTTTGTAGACACCCTAATGTTTATGGATATCAGCTGGGTATGACAACCCTGTGTTTCCAAGCATCAAACATTCCTCTTATGCTGTGCTAATGATGTCATAAGAAGGCAGAAACATGCATGCCCACAGCAGGAGGGGTTTGGCTTTAATGTCCTGAAATTGTCCATAAATAGATTCACAAATGAAAGTAAAAGAAAAAGTCATGGGCATTCAGAATTGCCATTTATCTGAAACACCTGATATCCTTAAGCTGATTTGCATGTATCCTGTGAGGCCTCTGATACATATAGGAGATGGGGGAGTACTGTGGATATCCTGATGTACTGATGGGGAAGACAGGGGTGAGGCCTACACCGACTCTGTCAGGCATCCACTGTGGTATACCAACAGCACTGGTATAGCTGATGTCCATGAGCCACAAGTGAGCAGCTGCAGGTGCTTCCTGTGCTGTTGCAGACATATGTGCAGTAAGAGAGATGACTGTCTGTAGTGGTTGTAGACAATGTAATATCTGTTTTTGTTGTGCAGGTTTGCAAGACTGATTCCATTGTCATGTACACACTAAGGAGACATTGCTCCAAAATGGGCACCTGCCCCTACTTTGTCGCGGACAGTGGTATGTCATCCCTGTTATGGACAGTATGTATTGCACGTCCACCAGACAGGTGTACATATCCTAGCAGAGGATGATGTAGGCCTGTTGGCTATACCTAACTGCATGCATCTATACAAATACACATATAGCACTTGTGTGTATGTGTGAATATTGGTGTCAGTCCTTAGTGAGGGATTGGGGGCTGTGAGGCTGTGTATACCCCCCAGGAGGATGTATTCCACATTGAAGGTGTATGTATGGCTGACCCTAGCTAGATTGGTATTGTGGGATATAGTGACTGCAAATGTGACTGCATGATGGTTGCTTTGCCATGGAGGATGACACTGTAGGGAAGCTGCAGTGGTAACCCATGTGTGTAATGTCAACTGCACTACACCTTCACCTCATGTGGGGGCAGCCCCTGGCAGCACCAATTTGTTAGTACATCCATTGTTGGTGGCTTCCTGGACATTTGTGTGTTGGCATGAGTACATCTTACAATGTGCGCTAGGGTCGTTCAACTGACCCAGGATCAGCATACAGATCTGACTCCTAATACAGTTGAAGAGGTCCATATAGGCAGAATGAGCTTCCTGGTCACATGTGATGGCTGGTAGCTAGTTCTGATTTGAATAGGTTGTCCTGGCAATGGTGAACTGCCCCTGGAGTGTCCCCTGTGCATCTTACTGCCTATACAGTGTGGAGGTGTGTATATGTCTCATATATGGAGACCCCATGTCCCATGTTATTACCAACTACACGTTGGCTTCTGCATGTATGATAGGATGATTGACCATGTAAGACTGGGGTGCTCACTGTAGCTTTGAACCTTGGCCTGTATGACTGCACAGATATCTGCAGTTCCCAGGGTTAGGACTACTTGCAAATAAGGGAAAGTCATGTGTACACTTCTAGCATTTAGCAGCATGACCGTCAATGTGTGCTGCACTGACACTTGTATGTTGGTAGTGATAACTTCACCACTTTTACTAATGGAGTCACTGTGGGGCTGGTGAGAACCACTGCCAGATGCATGAAGACCAGTGAAGACTGATGAAGGCCATCTTACACAGACCATCGTGGTGTGTTTACCATATCATCACAGACTCACAGGTACTGGAACCCCTGGAATATCACAGGATAAATGTGCATATGTTAAAGGCAATCATTCCCTGATTGTATTGCAGCATCAGTCTGGGTGACAGCATAATGCTGGGTAAGGCTAGGGACATAACTTCCTGGGAGACATAACCAGCGTGCTCACTCATGTCTCACTGCATATAGTCCAGGGATGTACATGTCAGGTCAGGCATATCAGCATGTACTGTGACAGACCCATGACAGTACTTGATGGTGAGAGACAGCAGTGCGTATGCAATATTGCAGAGTCTGTCACCTGACATAAAAGTAACTTTGACCATCCACATACACAGCCCAGTCAGAGGCACACCAGTGTGTCTCCACTGGAGTCCCCTATGTGTAACATGTTTAACATGTGCTGATGCCTGAATGGCTGTGGGACACAGGTGTGTGGCCATGTGTGGTATGTGCTGTGTATGGCTGTGTCGTTCATGTGTGGCATTGCCTCAGAGATCCCATTTGTTTGGGGATGTGTATATTGAGGACCACTGCAGCTGTTTGTGTGTGTTGTGTAGGTGTGGGTAGTGTGTGAGGTGTACTGATTGTTTTGACAACCTATTTGGGGACAGATATGCAGTCTTGACAGGCAGAGAGCATGGACTGCAGGTTCCTCCAGTCACTGATCTCTCATACAGTGTGTTCCTTGGTGGTATTTGGATGGCTGTCCATCCGTGTACATGAGGCAGGTGCTACACAATGCCAGGACGCCAATGTCACCTCCATTGGCTGGGGAAACTATAGGACATTGTCCAACCATATAGTCCAGAATCTGAGGGATGAAGGCCAGGGATACCTGATGGGTCAGCCTACAGATCAGGTGATTACTAATACAGTAGGAGGCTGTCACCACAGCAGGCCATGTAGACAGCCTATGACCAAGCAGTAATAGGTGCAACAACTACATGCAGTGCAACACCTGATAGCACATGCAGCACATAACATAACACATCAGGATCAGGAGGGCAATGCATGCTGTATTGTCACTATGTTGCCGATACCCACAGACATACTGTACCAATAGATGGCAGGGTAAGATGTGGGCATTAGCGGTGGATAGTGCTGGCAAAAGTGGATCTGCAGGGTGTGTACATAATGGTGAGAAATGTATGCAGTCCTGTGATGTATTCCCCTGTTCATGTCTTTCAGGTGCGATGTACAGATGACACAACCCACCCTTGTCAGAAGCTGAGACCGCTGCAGTTTTTGATGCCCTGAGACTCCATTACCAGGTGCTGTTGTCAAGGAGCCATCATAACTAGCAACAAAGCACTGCCCTGTGGGACGAACTGGTAGCATAAGTGAATACTGTGGGCCACCAGGACAGGAGCTATGAACAGGTCTGACACTGTGCTACTGATCTTATACACAATGCATGGCAAATGGCTGCAGCTATGGCCAGGGACCATGCTGGCACAGGAGTAGGGCCTGCTACACAACCACCACTCTCAGACAAAGAGGAGTTCCTGGAAAACTTGGGTACAGCCACCAGTTCACAGGAAACCATCAGTACATATGTCATAGAGGTGGGTGGCACAGATTCCACAGTCAAGGAGTATCCAGGTAAACCTCCATTGGTCATCATGTCAATACTGCAGCATTCATAATGGCAGCCTCTGGATACCTGTATGCATATGTCAGGTCAATCTACATTTGTAGGTGGAGTTTTGTAATGCACACATGTGCATACATATTGTGAATGTCAGCAATTTGGCTAGTATCACAGCTTGTACTGTACATGTTGATAATTGCACATATTATCCTGTACCAATGCCACATGTGTGTGTGCTGACAATACCTCTCCCCCACAAATCCATAGGTAACTCGGGTGTGGCTGGGGAACATCAACCTGTAGCTTGTGAGTATGGCACTGTCATGTTATGGTGTACCTATACCTGAGGCATGTGAAGGGCTGCCAGTTTGCCATGCACATAACTGTTAAGCTTAGCCATATTGCAATATGTGCATTTTCACTTGTGGTGGGGTTAACTGCAGTGCATCACATTGGTAATCACAGTAGCATATTTGTAGGAGCTGTAACATATTAGCACATAGTTTTATATAGGTGTAGCCACCGTGCTATACAGGGTTGCATTACTACTGTGTACACGGTTACACTGTGTGTTAGGTGAAGGTCCATCACATACTCCAACTTGTCACGTATCTCACAAGGGTATAGTACTAGCAACATTAACTGGATGTAGCTGCACTGCATGTTGTTGAGGGCCTGTCCAGAGTGTGTCTGTTGTGGTCTGATTGTGTGTTGTGTATGGCGTCAGTCAGAAGGTGTGGTCTGTATAATGGCAGTGTGGCAACTGCCTCATGTACACAGACAATCCTCTCCTCCTACCACCCAACACTACAACCCGCAAGAGATGCATTTACATAGCCAAACTGGAAGCAAAGCTCTCTCCAGCCAAGATTGTGCTAGACAGTCAAAAGGAGAAGGTTAACACCTGCATTACACATCAAGCAACTCATAGCCCTTCAAAACCCGCACCATCAACACCCACACATAGCAACACTAAACCCACATATGTGGAGGCCCTTAACATTAACCTGCCCAAGCAACAAGGACCTCCAAAGCCGAAACGCAAACAAACACCAGTCACAACCAAAGTGACACATAGCGCACAACACCAGTGTGTCACCCAACAACAGCCCCTAAGGCAAGAAGGCAAGACAATGTACCCAACACTTTAGTCATAGGTGACTCTATAGTCAGGCACACTGATGTCCCATTCACCAGGCTGAACAAGGAGAAAATTACAGTCAGCTGCCTGTCGGGTGCCAGGATCCACCACATAACGCATGCAGTCAAGTCATTCCACAAGTACAAATGTGACTCTGTCATTGTCCATGCTGGAGTGAATGACTTGAGATGTACCTCCATGGACTACATGAAAAGAGACAAGGAAGAGCTCTTGGATCATGTGACCCAGGCAGGTATGACCCTAGCCCTGAGTAGCATCCTGCCTTCACCCAGAATGATACCACAATATAAGGACAAAATGATTGACTTCAACAATTGGCTAAGCTTCTGGTGTCATTCAAAGGGGATCCAGTATTTGTCTGCCTGGGAATACATGATCGACAAACCACGATGCTTTGCCAGAGATGGTCTGCACCTGTTACCACTTGGATTCAGGTTACTGGCTAAAGCTCTTGCCACCCCTATAGCGCCTTTTTTAGGCAAGGTTCAAAGGATAAAACCACCACCATAACAGATACAAGCATGCAAAATCTGAAGGTAATGCTACTCAATGCTAGAAGTCTAAACCTCAAAATGCACTCACTCAAGGCACTCCTAAAAATGGAGAACAACGATATCTGTGCAGTAAGAGAGATCTGGTTCAAGGCTCCAGAGAGCACCACTGCAATACCAGGCTACAATTCTTACCACACGTCTCGACCACAAAACCAACACCGAAACACTAAAGGTGGAGGAGTGTCCATATTCACCAAGGATATTCACACCTCCAGGCTAGTTGCCCAACACAATGCATCTGAAATTCTCCAGGTGCAACTAACACTAGGTAAGACTGCAATCCAAATTGTAGCTTGCTACAGATCCCCTACCATGCCCCATGATTCTCACTACACCTTTCTAAACATACTGAAAAATATTAAGACACAACCAAACACCCTAATACTGAGTGATTTCAACTACCCTGCCATTAAATGGGAAAACTACTCGGGTACCAACTCCTTTTCCCAATGGTTCTTGGAATTCATAAATTCCAACTCCCTGGATCAACTAATCCATTGTCCCACCAGGGGCTCCAATATCCTAGACCTGGTCATTACCAACATGGGAGATAGATGCTCCACACCAGTGGTCACCCCCTCATTGGTCAGGTCTGACCATAAGCAAATCACCTTTGACATCCACATCCCACTCCCACCCCCCAGTAAGGAAACCTCCTTAAAAAACTTCTCCAAAGCCAACTTCACGCTACTGAAGTCAGAAGTGACAAACTTCGCAACACCCACTCAGACGGGATCTGGAAGTTCGACTGCAGAATCCTACACTAAGGCACTATATGAGCACATCCACTCATGCATGAATCGTGCTATCCCAAACAGAACCAAGATGCTCTTCTCCAAAAAAAGGAAGCCAATTTGGTGGTCCCCTGCTATAAACAAACTATACAACAGAAGGAAGAAACTGTTGCAGAAAAGAGGAAAATCCCAGGATGCAAAAAACTCCCTCACCAGCCTCAGTAAGAAGCTGAGATCCCTCATAAAATCCTCAAAAGCTAGTTACAAAAATAAAATTGCCAAAGATTCCAAAGACAACCACAAGGCATTCTATAGTTATGTCAATAATCTAAATGGCAATGCTCAGATCTGCTCTGAGCTACAACAGAATGGCATTACATATACTGATCCTAAGGATATTGCCAATATCCTGGCAGATCGATTAAGTGCCAGCTTTACCCCCCTCTCACCCCCTAAAGGACCCATCTCAATAACAAAAGATTGCCAAATTACGATAATCACGGCCACACAGGTAGAAACCGCACTCTCCAAAGCTAAGAATACAGCATGCATGGGACCAGATGACATCCCAGACTGTGTACTACATGAACTACAAAATGAACTGGCACCTCACCTAAGTGTCATGTTTATTCATAGCCTCACCTCAGGCTTTGTGCCCACTGAGTGGCGCACAGCTACAGTTATCCCGCTCCACAAGGGAGGATCCGCCTTGGATCCCGGGAACTACTGTCCCATCAGTCTGACAAGCCTGATCTTCAAGGGCATGGAACGCATTATCATGGAACTTATAAACAAAGACATTGGCAACCTTCAAACACTGGACCCCACCCAGTTTGGGTTTGTGAAGGGCCGATCTTGTCTCCTGAATCTGATTGACTTCTTCGAATCAGTCTCCAGAGCTGTGGACAAGGGTAAGGTGGTCCACACAGCCTATCTGGATCTCACCAAGGCCTTTGACACCATCCCCCACTCTGGAATCATAGATAAACTTACTAAGCTGGGCATAAATCCCTACACCACTCGATGTGTTGCCAACTGGCTTACTGACAGAACCCAGACTGTAAAAGTAGCCGACTCCAAATCCAGCTCCAGACAAGTGACAAGTGGAGTGCTTCAGGGTTCAGTCCTGGGGCCACTCTTGTTTGGCATCTACTTCTCTGAAGTACAGGCCAACACTAAGAGACTCTGGCTGACAAAGTTTTCAGATGACTGCAAACTGGAAGCCATTATTGAATCCCCAAATGATGTGGATATTCTATAAAAGGGCCTTACAGAAACAGATGCCTGGTGCCAGAGCCATGGGCTCAAGCTTAATTCCAAGAAATGTATAGTTATCCCCTTTGGAAAAAAACATGTACCCATGAATTACCACATAGGTGGCAGGACACTAAACATTGAAAGTGTGATGAGAGACTTAGGGACACAGGTGGACAGTGGTCTCACTTTCGATAACCACATCACCACAACAGTCAGGAAATCCTTCTATGTGGCACACCTCATCACTAAGGGCTTTTCATCCAGAAAAAAGGAGGTCATTGTCCTACTGTACTCTTCCCTCATTAGACCCATTATAGAATATAATGCCCCGTTTGGTATTTACCTCACAAGACATCTGCAACAGCTGGAAAGGCCACAGAAATACCTCAATAAAAGAATCACAGGCCTAAAGCAGATGCCATATGCTGACCGTCTAAAAAACTCCAGCTATACTCTCTGGCATATCGTCTACTCAGAGGCGATCTCTGCTTAACATACAAGGCCATGTCAAATCCTGAGCTGTTGGACATGCTCCACTTAAACAAATCCCAATCCCTCAGAGCCACATGCTCCAGGGATCTAAACCTTGTCATCACAATGTACAAAACATGCTGGAGGGATAGGTTCCTGACCCAGAGACTCCCCATACTCTGGAATAGACTGCCCGTACATATCAAGCAGAGCGCCTCATTGGACCTCTTCAAAAGGAACCTTGATGATTGGATGGGAGATAGGAAATTCACCCCAGGGATCATGTCAGTCACCCTGCTAGACAGGGGTCCAGAGAAGTAAATATTGTGGTACGAAATATCCAGGGAATTATTATGGCTAGGCTTGCATAGGCCCTAGGGCCAATAGCCTAGTACCAACCTATGAACCTAATGAACCTATGAACCTTTGTGGCACCTCACGTGTGTGTGTGTGTGTGTGTGTGTGTGTGTGTGTGTGTGTGTGTGTGTGTGTGTGTGTGTGTGTGTGTGTATCAGCAAACATTATAGTGCAGGAATTAATGTAGTCATGTTGTCTTCCCCTCACAGGTGACCATGGGGATTGGAGTGTGTCCCCCTCACAACCTGATGTCAGTGTCTCATTGGACTCTGATAATGATGGTGGCCATTGTGAAGCATAGATTGGGTTGTTGAAGGCTGAATATGTCCTACTGGTTGACATCCCATTTCGACCCCCAATGTCCCCACACACTGTCATTATTTCCACCCATACCCAGCCCTCAGCAGCCACAGATATTGGGCAGTCATAGGGTGGTGGCATCAAATAGGGTAGTGTGGCAACTATGGCATATGTGACTGTAGACACTAGCCATAGCCAGAGAGCTGGTGAGGTCCCACACAGGCAGATTGACAGAGGTGCTCAAAGGAGGACTGCTGCTCATCCAGCCCCTGTTAGAGGTGTCACAGCATGTGTCACCTTTTGCATGTTTCAGTCCATTATGGAGGCACAGGCACATTGTGAACGGTACACCAAAATATGCTCAGGGTCATGGATGCAACACTGCTTGGCATGCATGACTTCCTCCATGGCATCGGTGATGCCTTACATCATTTCGCTGATGCAGTGGATAGATGGTGGGGTGAGACATTGTCAGTCCTTAACCGTGCAATATCTGTGCTTGAACATGTGGTGGGAGTGGGGCATCGGACACATGGATGTAGGTCAGCAACAACATCAGCTTAGAGCCCATGTGGCCATGCACAGTCACACTCCCATAGTGGCAGTATCACCAGCACTACTCGCGGGAGGGTTTTGTCCACACCACGATGTGGCAGGCCATGGGCACTTGATCCTGGGTTGTCCTGTGAGAGACACAGACCCAGAAGACACCAGTCACCATCAGGAAGTAGTACCGCAGCTGGCCATGGGCATGGTGGTGCCAGTGCCACTCCTGGCAGAGCCAGTTCCTGTGTTCTTGGCTGGAGATGGTGAACTGTACATTCTGACATTTACAGTCCACAGCTGTCCAACATACCCCCATGTAGGGCTAGCACATGGGTTGACTGTCTGCATGCACACACTCACACATCACTGTCACATGCAGGTCACCTACAGACGCACACAGCTCCTCTCCATGGCTCAGCTCACCAGCACTCCTCCAAACACACACACACACACACACACACACACACACACACACACACACACACACACACACACAATGTCAACTGTATGGCACAACCTAGGCCTTTGGCAACCCCACACCACACCCTGTGCATGTGATGATACCTGTGTCACATCCCTGTTATCCATTCCATCGATGCAGGGATATGCTAATATCTGTCTGATGCACAGGGTGAATATCGTACAGGTAATGGCAGTTTGTAGTGTAGTAGTGTCATACCCTGTAAGGTGCTGTCTGCTGGCAATTGTCATGCATACACAGCAAAGTGTATGTACTTTTGTGCCATGATGCTTATTGCTGTTAGTACTGCTGACTGACTGTTGTCTCACAGACCTTATTCTGTTTACATTCCAGGTGTCTGTATGTCTAACTCATTATGAGCTACTGCCATTATGACAGCTGAGGGTGGCAGAGTGGTGATGCAGATACCTTTTCATCATCAAGGTACGGCTGCATATGTGCATGTTTATCTAGGTGCATATGCAAGGAACAGTGTGTGAGTGACAATGGGGGCAGACAGTGTAAGCTTGCATACATACCCCTTGACACAGCATACTATTCTTGATACATGTCACCTAGGTGTTCAGTAGGATCACAGGTTCAAAGGTCCAGAGGAAGTTACTAGAGTACTGGCCCTGGGTCCCTTACAAGCCTAGCCATTACTTTATCCCCAACAGAATCATCGATCAGCACCTGTTGCCCATGGCATTGCTGGACACAGGTTGGACCCTTGGGACAGATGTTTTGTTTTTTTCCCATCTACTCAACCTTGAAGCAGTTGATGAGGGTATACATGGTACTGTGTTTGACATGTTTGGGGAGTGCATTCATGAGACAGGGCAACCTTTGGGTGACAAACCTCTCTCTCCATCAGTTTCTTTTGCTGGATAATATGTGATTCATGCCTATCATGATGGTAATGCACACAGAGTTATACTGTCATATATGGGGCAGCTGTTGAAGGGCAGAGCACAACATTGCTATCTAGGCATGACACAGCCCACCTGTGGACAACCTGACCAATACCCAGTGGGGCAGTACTTAATCAAGGCTGTCTGCATGGAACAGCTGTTGAAGGCAAAGGATAACCTTTGTGGGTGTTAACATAGCCTTTACAGTTTCTGCAGATGTCTGCATAGGTACATAGCAGACCGGCTGTGCTGATAATATATTGTTGTACTGACTGAGGACTATACTGTGGTAGTGTCCACATTTTGTCTGGATGCAGTCCCTTTACGTACCCACGTACAAGCCTTTTCTGACAACTGGCACTACTTGTTGCCTGAATGCAACAGTGTTATCATCCTGAGTACCCAGGTCTGTCAGCACAGTCTGTGTGTTTATGGGGTTGCGGTTGATGTGGGAAACAGTGGGGCCATGTCCTTGTCATATGGTATGCTGCTACCATTGTCTGCATTCAGCTTGAGGCCAGGACCTTGCCACCATTCCATACTCACTGTATGACCCCATTTCAGTGTGTTAACAGCAGTCTGTGGGTCAATGACAGACATCACACTACTTACAGTTGACACAGCCTTAGGCAGCTGGCATCCATGCCTAGATACGTGTGGGTCATTGGGAGCAGCAGCTACTCACTGGACCTCCACATGTGTACATATTGCACACACATAGGCAAAACAGATTGGGGTTACTGCCTTATCAAAGGTGGACTGTGGGACACATCTTGTAGTACCATGACAGTTGGCAGGTCATACAATACCCAGGGCAAGTGCAACAGACAGGACTTCCTTTGGTTTGCTAATATGGCAGCTTTCTTGTGTGACATTACCTTAGCATATGCTATTTCTCATAACATTAAGTTGCTTCTAATGTGCAATAACTGCTTTATTCAACTAGTACACAACTTTAGGAAATGTTTGTTGTCCTACACTCTGGGGACCTGTGTATTCTTTGAGTTGTTGTCACAGGTCACACCTGGACAAACATGAACTGCAACCTGCAGGATGGTGCAGATGGTGGCCATACCTCTCACCTCTACATATTTCTACAGAATGTCCTGATGTTTTCCACATATTTTAGCTCTGCTTGTCATAACACTGTGGTTTTCTGGCAAATTGGTTGAAAATCATGAAAAACTAACATTAGAGAATAATGATGGATATTGTCATGTTACAACTCATACCCCTCAGAAAATGCATGCAAATGCACAACCTCTTATGCTATCTACTTTCTGTGCTTGTCAGAGCAATATGTGAAGATTGAGTTTAATGTTTGGCCTTTGTCCCACTTTTCTGTATGGCTTTATCCAGATGTCTTTCTGTGAGGAGTTGAGAGGTATGTTGGTGGCCCTAACACAGTCACACTGCTGCAAGGGAATATACATAAACACCCCTACACACACACACACACACACACACACACACACACACACACACACACACACACACACACACTCATGAACTGCCCTTGTTGAGAGTAGAACCCCTACCTGCCTAGTTTTCATACAATAGTGCTATATACATAACACAAGTGTCACAGAGCTTATATAGTTTTGCAGTGTCTGCCACTACTATTCAGGTGGGTGACATTTGCAGGCACTGGAAAGATTGCCACTGGGCAGTTAACATGCCCTTAAAATTGTAGAGCCATCTCAAACACACACACACACACACACACACACACACACACACACACACACATTGTTGCATGGGGACATGCATTGAAGCACACATGCACACAGAGTTGCCACTTTTGAGATTGGAACACCTATCCAGTTATGTACACTACAGACCGACATGAATATTGCATGTGCCACAGTGTTATTGTGTTAGAAAATGTGTAACTGTGCTTCTAAGGTGGATGACATCTGTAGGGGCCCTGACTATGTTGCTAATGGAGGTGTTAACAGGATGGAACAGTTACACAAAATGGTATAATCATTGCACACACAGGCAAGAGAACCACAGCAGATGTGCATACAGAAACACATACACTCACACAGTTGCCAGTATTCAGATTAGAACCCCTACCTATCTAGTTATATGTACTATAGTGCTGCATACATATCTCATGTGCCACAGAGATTATATGACAGTGATATACCTCACAACCTCTTACAACAATTAATCTGAACAAAGCTTTTGGGAATGGTGGAATAAACTCCCAAAAATAGGGGCACTTCTCACATATTGCTCTTACAAGCCTAGACAACTGATAGGGTAACAGGTTTTGTGTTAGCATGTATTTTCAGAAGGGTATGACGTCTGAAGCTGAAATGTCTGTCATTATTTCTGACTTCAACTCTCACTGATTTGTCAATGATTTGACAGAAACCCCCATTGTTA
Source organism: Protopterus annectens (assembly GCF_019279795.1). NCBI lineage: Eukaryota > Metazoa > Chordata > Ceratodontiformes > Protopteridae > Protopterus > Protopterus annectens. The sequence goes on along the minus strand of NC_056730.1, from coordinate 718,139,664 downwards.
TGAGACACGGGCCACATATATGTGGCAAACAACTGGGCATTCTGCATAAATCTGTTCAGATGAGTGGTATGGCCTGGAGAGTTTCAAATGGTGCATCTAAGGTGGATGACATCAACAGACCCTTTAAAGTGATGCCATGGGGAGGAGGTCAGCAGGCCTCAAAATGGTATAACCAGCACACATGACAGGTACAGGGGATATGCTTTAGCCACACACACACACACACACACACACACACACACACACACACACACACACACACACACATACACACACACACACAGTGTTACAGTTGGCTGTATTGAAATTCAACCCCCTACCTACCTACCTAGTGGTATTGTACTATAGTGCTACCTACTTATCATGTGCGCCATGGAGCTTATATGTCTGCAAAGTGTCCAACAATAAATCTAAGGTGGATGATATTAACAGGCCCTTTAAAGTAATGCAATGGGGGGGTCAACAGGATGGAATAAGCCTCAAAATGGTAAAACAGACACACATGGATGCATATATATATATATATATATATATATATATATATATATATATATATATATATACAGTGTCATAGATGGCAGTATTGAGGTTAGAACCCCTACCTATCTAGTTGTCTGTACTATACTATTACATCATTATTCCATGCACCACAAAGCTTGTTTACCTGTAGACAGTCCAACAGTGCATTTAAGGTATATATATCAGCAGGCCTTTAAAGTAGGGGAAATGGGGGGTTTACTGGGTAGAACAGGCGTCAAAAGGGCATACCCTACAAACACATACACACAGTTGCCAATGCTGAGATTAGAACTCCTACCTATCAGAACTCCTACCTATCTAGTAATACAGTGCTACACCCATTATTATATGTGTCACAGAGTTCATATGGCTAAAGACTGTCCAACAGTGCTTCTAAGGTGAATGGCATCAGCAGGCCATGTAAAGTAGGACAATGGGGGTTTACTGGGTGGAAAAGGCCTCACAAAAGCATTATCTACAAACACACACACAGTTGGTAGTACTAAGATTAGAACCCTTACCTATCTAGTTCTATGTATTATAGTGCTATGTATTTATCACATGCACCATCGAGCTAATTGGGCTTAAGAGTGTCCAACGGTGCTTCTAAGATGGATGACATCTACAGGCCCGGTAAAGTAGTGCAATGGTGGGTTAACAGGGTGGAACAGGCCTTAAAATGTATTGGCATTGTACACACATAGGCAGAAAATACAGACAGCCACAAGGGGATATCCTTAAACACACACACACACACACACACACACACACACACACACACACACACACACACACACACACACACATGCACGCACACACACGCGCACACACACACACAAACACACACACACACACACACATGCACACACACACACACACACACACACACACACACACACACACACAAACACACTGAGTTGCCATTGTTGGGATTAGCACCACTACCTATCTAACTGTCTACAGTATAGTGCTATGTACTTATCTCATGCGCCACTAGGCTTATTTATGTGAAGAGTGTCTGTCACTGCTGTTAGGGTGGATGACATTAGTAGCTTCTGACAAGTAGACCACTGCTGTGGAGGACACAAGTATCAGGGCTACACAATGGGTGACCAATACACAGACATAGACCTATTGGGCATGTGTATTCTGCTGTAAATGTAATAGATACACACACACACACACACACACACACACACACACACACACACACACACACACACACACACACACACACACACACACACACACACACACACAAAAGGCGGTTGATATGAGATCACAACTCCTGCCTCACTACTATTGCACCTTAGTACTTGCATGTGCCACTGGTTACAATTGGTGTGCAAATGGCTGCAGCAGTACATCACTTTATGCCTTTCAGCGTCTCGCTCTCTCTCTTTCTCTCTATCCCCCCCTCTTTCTCTCTCTCTCTCTCAGTATCTCTCTCTCTGTCGGTCTCTCTCTCTCCCCTGTCTATAATTGATATATTTGTATATGCTACCTATATATATGTATATGTATATATATATATATATATATATATATATATATATGTATATATATATATATATATATATATATATATAGACATATACATATATATATATATGTGTGTGTGTGTGTGTGTGTGTGTATGTATATCACTCTCAACAGATCCTGATATATCTTATATGTGCCACATACAGATAGATGAGGGTAATCCTGTGTGATGGGGGTGGGGAGAGACAGTTAAGGTGCACATAGCTGTCTGTATGCAAAGGCTTAAATGGACAACACAGTTATATAGTGGGTGGGTTTGGACATGGGCTGTAATTCCCTAAGTGTAGGAGCATGCCCAGTATGACCTTCAATATTAACAGTGAACTCCAGTCCAGAGCTACCTGTACTGCGGTCCAGGATTTTGTGTACTACAGCCAATTGGCTGATGAACCTGTGTAAACAGTCCAGCACCTCAGTGATATACTGGCTGAGGGATCTCCTGGCTGTGTGCTATCCTTATTAACTGAGTCATATCCTGGGATTGGTACAGAGTGCATTAGACTGAGCAGAGTTTTCCATAATATGTGTGGTATATTCTACATAGCACTGTGATTTCCTGATATATCAGTGGCAGATCAGTATAGATTAATATGAGGAACCACTGACAGACATTTGTTTACTGACTCTATACACTGCAGGGAACTTATATTATTACACAAATTACTCTAGTGTGCACATTCTACATTTGTCTGGCCAGTGGTTCCCTTCCCCTTATATGTGTCTCTTTGTCCTTCTGTAGTCCAGACACAGGCTTTGTCCACAGCTGCTGCTATGTATTAGTAGTTATGGTGAGACTGGGGTAGAAGCATGACATCACACACAGGGTTATGGAATTCAAACATCTGAATGTACCTGTTTAGCAGGTTGTCCATCATTGTGCCTCATACATCTGCTGTGGTCCTCAGACAGGTTGCACAGCACCATATATAATAATCAAACACAGGCCCAGATATGGGGACCGGGTCTTAATATTGCTCTTCCAAATGTAGACAGTTGGTAGAATGGTTTTGTATTAGCTTGCATTTTCTTATGGGTGTGACATCTGTATCTCAGCTGTGTGTCATTGCTGTTTTCACATCAACCTTTATTGGTTTGCAAATAGTTTGCCAGGCAAATGCAATGTTATGACAAGCAGAACAGATATATGAGGCATACATGTGGACATTCTCACCCTGTCATTCCAGGGGTATGGATGGTGGCCACTGACTTGTTGTCAGTACTGACATGGTAATGTGGTAGCCTTTATATCCTGGCACTCGACTGACTTGTCACAATCTGCTGTTCTAGTAGGCACCATGTAGGTTACTCAGAGCTGTGCACTGACTATATGTGTGGCCTCCTGTCCCTCCATTGTCCATCTTTCCTGCCATAACAAATATTGACTTCTGGACAGTCTGTACAACTCCTACCATAGGTGTAGTTGACATGCAAAATAGTTGGCATGGGCAGCCAAGAACCATGGACCCTATCAACCACAGTACTGTACTTAGACCACTAAGCCACAAAAACCACCAGTTAATGGTGTGTACTTTCTGACACTATTAACCATGCACATACATAGCATATTGACCCCTGCATATTGTGGAAATGGGACAAGTTAGCAAGTTGATTGGGACAGCCCTGGGAATGTTTGTCCTGCTGCTATTACCTTACAAACATAAATGTTACTGCAGTTCTATGATAATGCTGGTGTGTTGGGGGTAGGGGAGCATACCTCTCAACTGCACATATTTTTGCTGACTGTTCAGATGTTTGCCTTATATTTTGGGTCCATTTTTCATAATATTGTGGTTGTCTTGGAAAATACTGGCAAAGGTAATGACAGACATTTGAGTTTCACACATCTTAACCTACAGAGAATTAATACTACTGCAAGACCTGTTATAATATAACTTTCTAAGTTTGTAAGTGCAATATTTTATAACTGTTCCTATTTTTGAACCTTTGCCACACATTTCTTTATGGCTTTATACAGATGTCTTGCTGTAAAAGGTTGAGAGGTATGTATGGGACCCTAAAATTGACACCCATGCATCTGTTTATTAGTCCCTTACATATACTGCAGTATGTTTTGCTGCCTTGGGGACTACTGCATTTTCTGGGGAAGCCAGTATTTGGCAGACCTTTCCTGTTGTCCCACATAGCTGTCATTTGTCTGGTGCTATCCCAGTATCCCACTCCATTCTCTTGCATACATGCAGCAATACCATAGATATGCTACCACAGTCTATTACCCCATCCGTTTGTTGTTAAGAAGAGTGACTTACCTTGTGCCTGCAGCAGTTGAGAGGACAGTGCTTCAGGGCTGACTCTGTCAGATGCATGCAGTATAGAGTCTATACATGGTAAGGTCCAGGTAGTGTGATGTGGGTGGCATCCTTTTACTGTGTGTATGTGAGTCGGAGTGAAGTGTCAGTCCCTGGATCCCTAGGTTGTCAGTGTATGTGCTATGCGTTGCCTCTTTGCCAAACCCAGGGTGTACTGGGCATGCCTACATCTACCTACAGGGACAGGCTCGGGGTTGGTTCTCCAAGTACCCCTGTGCCTGTAGAGACCTTGGCAATGGTGGAGGGTTGTGTGTCCCTTCCATCTGACGTTCCTACCGCAGCTGTTTCTGCAGGATCATATTCTGTAGCATGGCTGGAACACTTTAGAATCTTGAATTCCTGAAAACTCGAACCTCATATGGTCAAGCCCATATGATTGAGTTTTCAAAAACTTGAAAGTCTAAAGTGTTAAAAAAACACTTTAATTAAATATAACATTTTTGCAGGTGGGTAAGCCCCCTGCTCCCTCCCTAGTTAAATATAACATCTCCGTGAAAGCCCTATAGTGAGGAAAATAGAAATCTCCCATTCTGCGCTTCTGCATACAGCACGGAATGGGAGATTTCCCTTTTCCACACTGTAGCGCAATCTTGGAGTTGGTATATTTAAGTAGGGGGGGTGTGAAGGATGCAGAGGGGCTTGTCCCCCTGCAGAAATGATGTGTTTGACTATTTTTATTTTTTACTTCACTTTGGAATTTCAAGTTTCTGAAAACTTGATCATATGGTCTCGACCACATGAAGTTCGAGTTTTCAGGAATTTAAGAATCTGAAGTGAATCCAGCATGGCACATACTATGAACATGTGTGCACATGTGGCTAGTGAGTACTGCAGGGCTCCACCAGATATGTCAAGGCAGCAGAACCGTGACTTGAGCAGCTCAAACACATGCTCTACGATGTTCCTAGTTTGTGCATGTGCCTCATTATGGCGTTCTTCAGTGGGTGTTTGTGCATTTCTGATGGGTGTCATCATCCACAGTACCAGTGCATAGCCAGCATCTTCCACTAGATGGCCATATGGGATGTCCCCCCTGGCAAATGCCTGGTACAGCTGTGATGCATTCCAGATGTGGGAGTCGTGATAACTGGCAGGGCTGCCAGCACACACATTGATAATAATGCCCTGGGCATTGCACACAACCTGGCAGTTGATGGAGTGATACCCCTTGCGGTTGATGTACTCTCTTCCCTCCTCACCAGGTGGTACTTTGATGTGCACATGAGTGCAGTCTATGGCACCCAGTACCTCTTGGTAGTGTGCTACACTGGGGAAGAGACAAATATTGCTGGTCCTCTCCTCAGGGGTGCTGGGGAATTAAATATACTCACTGGCATGTGTTAGCATGATATCTGAGAACTGGTGGAGTACCCTGGATGCAGATGCCTGTGAGGCCCCCATGATGTCCTGAGTAGGTCTGTGGAAAGTACCTGTAGCTAGTATTCTTAAGGCTACACATACCTTTGTTTCCACTGGGATGGGTTTCCCTCTTTTGGCTCTGGGTCTGTGGTGAGGGCGGCAGAGCTCTGTAAGTTCCTGTAGTATGTCCCTGTCCACCCTGTAGCACTCTACTATCTCCAACTCATGTAGCCCCAGAAAGGTTATCCTGGGTCTGAACACCCTTCTCCTCCTCAGTCTGGGCCAATTGTCAGCATCATCATCATCACTGACCTCAGCCTGTAGAATGTACAGATGTAGAAAAGCAGCAGCAGCTCCTATCATTTTGTCAGTTAAAATTTCAAAGTGTGTACTCCAATGGTGCAGAGAATGTGGGAAAAATCAGACTGAAGGGTGAATGCATTCCTTATAGTGGTATGCTACCGATGCAGCCTGTGTGACTGGATGAGTATTATGCATTCCACCTGCCAGCTATATTATTGAGGGGTTTGAATGGGCCAATGTAAGTGGAAGAGGGCTTATCAGTCATTTATAGTTGATTGGCTTTTCTATGCTATTTCCTTTGAGTTTTTTTTCAATTTCCTCCATTGCTAAGCCCCGTGGTGCTCCACACAAACCCGCAGCTCTAGTGTAAACAGTGTGCAACAGTTTAGGCCCTCCCCTGAACATAGGCATGCTTAGCTTTTTTTTAACCAGCTAAAACAAGTGCCATAGGGCTAAGCAGAGCTTAGCAGCATCAGACACACACACCCCTGTGTAGATGTGCTTAGCTGAGTGCAAACAGGTGCCACTAAGCTCTGGTTTGCTTATACATGCCATGACACACACCCTTTTCATGTCAGCGGTCTCTTCTGCCTACACTACTACACTACCATGGTTCTAGCCCTTACACAGTTAGTACCTATGGACACGGTGGCCCATTTTGCTATTCAGTAAACCTGGCTCATTTACATACACCTAATTGTGTATACCCTAGATACTGCACTACACCAGAGTCTATCTCCTTAGCAACCACTGTAAGCTGCCATTTTATGACAGCATGCTGGCCACTATAATGCAGTAACTTTGCATACCTTTATATTTCATATTTTACACATTTTGATTTAAAAAAAAATAGCATGTTTGCGTGCCACTGTATTTCGCTTAAAAGTGGCATATGTATGCAAAAAAAGTCAAATTTTTCATATATTGCATTAATTTTTTGTCTTACTGGCCATATATTTGGCCATTTGCATGGCTACTCTCACATATACAACCAACCTTTTATTTGGGTTGTCACAGCCCCTGTTTCAATTTTATTGTCTGGTACATGGTTAGTAACTGTATACATTTTTCCTGCAGACACAGCACCTACAAGGATGCCTTTCTGCTTCCTGGATCACAAAATCATCTCATTTGCTTGGTTTTCACCTGCAGATGAGGTGATTTGCATTCTGCAATCTCTTCCATGTCTACACAGCAGCTGCATGTTCGTGCTCACCCCAAGCCCTGTTTCCTGGATCGCCCAGTGGCCATATTTTGTGTTCAGGCCACAACACTATTCCTACACAGAAAATCGCTCCGAGCAGGGTTTATTGAATTATCCCCCAGGTGTCTTAATTAAAATGTATGCAAAAGTCACCATAATGACCATGTGACCACAATAAGATCACAAACACAGGAAGAAATACAACAGAAAAAAATGGATACAATATAAATATACATGAAAGGAAACACATAACATTAAAAATGACTTCTAGCATCCCAGACCCTGCTTATTCTAATATGTTCATCTGTGACTGAACATATTCTAATATGCTCAACCACAGCTGTTACATCCCACAATTTATAATGCAATATTTCTAAATCTTTCCAATCTATATGAGACAAAAAAACACATAATCTATCAATAAACCTGATCCTTTCATATCCCACAATTCATTATGGCCAAAACATCCTGTCTCTATATTTAAATGCAGCAGTTCCATCTGTGTTACTACTTTATCTCTACCTCCCAAAAATAAATAAATATATAAATAAATCTTACATAACTCGAACAAATGTTCAAATGTTTCTTCAGAACTATTACTTTGATACTATCATAATGCTTTTCACTACATTTATATGTCTTTAAGGATTTATCTGGAAATCTTTCATAAGTAAGCTATTGTATAAAACTTTGCATTCCACTGTTTCATGCAGCACTGGCTCTATTGTAGGTTTTATAGCTGGGACATAATTATTATCTATTGCCTCATGACAGATGTTTTAAGACTATAATGGGAAATCAATGCTCAGTTTTCACAGTCTGCATTGTTTCCTGACATCATACATGGCACTGTCTTTTAATATTCACTTGTCCTTTCCAGTTCTAATACTCACCCAAATATCTGCATGTTTCCAATTCATTAAAACACTAGTAAATGATACATATCTTGGAATTACCTTAATAAATAATATTTAAATTATAGGGAACATGATGTGACCCAGAACTAGTCCTTCTTTTTGCCTTTGTTGTATGCAATTTACTCTAGCATCTCTTAATACAATAAAGAAAATAGTCATTGTTACCAGAGGCAAATACTCGGAGAATATAAAAATATCCCCATACAATTTCCAAGACATATCATTACTAAGATTACATATGTGTCTCTTGTTTAGGAGAAGGATCATGTAATTTCTCCATTCTGGCTACCTTTCATATTTGGTCAGTTACTTTTTTTTCTGTGCTTGCCTTTCTTTGTCCTTAAATTAAAAGTAAATCCAGTAGTCTTAAATTCCCTGTCTTTATAATGAATTGTTCCTATCTAGGACTTCTCTAATTTCCCCTACATCTCTCTAAATTGATTATGGCTTGTGTCTCTCTCACACTTCACTTTTTTACCCCTCTTCCCTCTGTATGCCTCTCTCACCTTTTCTCTATCTTCTCTCCATGGTATCCTTTCTTGCAACTATTGCCACTTGCCTCTTCTAATGTCTTTATACCTCTCTATATAATGATATGCTGTTATCCCTGTAGTATAAGCCATCTCAGTCATTATGGCGACATTCTGTCCATAAAGCTCTGCTAAGCATACTTCCATTTTTCCATCCATGTTTTGACATTGGAAACTGTTTCCTGAGCTAAATGTTGTAGCATATTCTTACATATGTAAATATGAATATGCATTGTTTGTTTGTTTTTCAGCATGTACTTTTATCTGTAAATATATTTTGATAATTTCCCTAATAAAATAAATAAATAAATTTAGTCTGCAGCATTTCTCAAAAATATGATACATATTTAACATATAATGATAAATCTGTCTGTGTACCTGAAACAAATCATGATGTGTTCACCATCCTATGTTTCCCAAGTAAAGGAGTTAAGGGACATTCTTTGTGTACCCCCTCAATATCTTGAGTTTATTTCTGAATGCCTGTTAATCAATCAGATGATTCTAATTGATTTTACACACATCATAATGCTGGAAACTCAGACCTTTTTAATTAAATTTTACCCGTTAGCCTGTTATCATTGCTCTCTTACTTCCTAATTTATTTCATGGAAGTTGAAAGTTTTATCCTGCTTTTTCTATTGCAGAACAAACAAGACAACTCAGCTGTAGCCTATAAAAAGTCAGCCAAACTTGCCATTAGAGCAGGTGGGTCTAGGAACCATAGCAGGGCCTTATCTGGCATATAGTAGCCTGTTTTCCTATATCTCCTTGCTTTTCATAAAATTTGCAAGCTTTTAAAATAATTTCCAGGTACTTAGCCAACATGTAACATCATTTTGAACCTCTTGGAGAATTAATTTCCTCTGCAAATCTTTTGCTGAGTATACCTATGTCCTACAGAGACAGGCTTCAGTATGTTATCTTTTAAGCTGTGGCATTACTGCTAATGGTCAGACAAAGAATTTTTAAACCTCCTCATACACATACTGAATCAATCCATTGTAACTAGAATCTTTCCTTCCAGCTTCATGCATTTCTATACTAGGAACACAGTTGTTTGGGTATTTTACTGCAAATTTTATTTATCTCTGAAGCTGATCTAATTAGAGTAAAGGAAAGGGTGAATTTTATCTATTTTTTTAATAATTGCAGTTTTCTCTGAGTTTGTGTGACCTCAAAGGCAGTATATTAAGGAAGTGGGGATAGAGCCCATCCATGTGGGGTGGAGTCCTCCTTGCAAAACAATGAGGATTTTTTGCTAATTCTGTGATTCTTTTCTTATTGTTTGCTTCATAACATGAAATTATGGATCACCTAATGTTTTAGTTCTGATGCTTTGAATCTTTCTAGGGCAAGACTCAGTGTTACATTATGGATTTGTCTATACCATTCCATTCCCTTACTGATATTCACTCTACATAAAACACATTACATTTTAAACCTATAGCCAGTCTATAGCTTCCCACAAGCATATCTGACAAATTATAATGCAATCAAATTCTAGAATGTGTAGAATAATACATCATCACATTCAAATGTCAGCATGGTTTCCAGAAAGGATATGGCACTCTAACTGCCATTTATTCAGCTACAGTTCATATTTACAAATAATATAGAAAATGGAATAATAATAGAAGCATGAAGAAAATTTTAAAGTCAGTAAATTATCAAGATATACTGAGTACCTGACATGATGCAAGCAATAATGCCCAACAGGGTGTGTGTCACTGAGTAAATAAAGCCCACCCGGGGCCTAGATGGGTATTATTTAAACAATAATACATACCCTGGAGGGTATTATTGCACTTAGAGAATGGCCTATATGTTAAATTGTTTTCAATTTCTATTTGTTTTGGGGTTTTTTATGCGTGTGTGCATATATATATATATATATATATATATATATATATATATATATATCTATATATATGGTTCTAGGTAATAAGATCGACAGCCACTTTCACCGACAACAGAAACATCGACACCACATTACCGACAAACCATAAACACGACACCTCACATGCCCGACAAACAAGTAACCGACGGTCCACAAACACGAAACCCCATACACTGCACACACCACAATAACAACAATCAACTAACAAAACACATCCCCTTATCCAAAAACCACACACAGAACACAAGCACACCAAAATCCTCACAAACCCACACTAAACCTCACACACACAACTATGTACAACCCTAACCCAAACCCTTACCCTAAGGTCCGTCACTATCACACACTCAGCTAACCCACGAACTAACCCTAACTCACTTAACCCGCCCCTAACCCAAAAAATACCACTACCGCACACTTACCTAACCCGCACCCTAACCCTAACTCACTTAACCCACCCCTAACCCAAAAAATACCACTATCGCACACTTACCTAACCCGCGCCCTAACCCTAACTCACTTAACCCGCCCCTAACCCAAAGAATACCACTACCGCACACTTACCTAACCCGCGCCCTAACCCTAACTCACTTAACCCACCCCTATCCCCACAGACTGTCACTATCCACACTTACCTTACTCGTACCCTAACGTCCGTCACCACCGCATACTCACACAGCCTTCTTTCCAACTCACTATCCCTGGCGTCGGCATGTTCATCCGTGGCCGGTCTTCCGAAAGTGTCGTTCATCTGGCGCCCGCTAATCCGTTTTCGGTTATATCGGCTGTCGATCTTCTAACCTAGACCCATATATATATATATATATATATATATATATATATATATATATATATATATTTTTTTTTTTTTTTGTAAAATAGTTCCTCCACCTACTGTTTCAAACTTGCTGTAGTATATGCTGGCAAATCACTGGGGTAGAAATCATTAAATAATAAGTAACAATGAGTTTCAGACTTTAGCATGGCTCTCAACTAATTAAGGAGAATCAGAGGTAATTAGGGGCACTTTGAAAATATTAGTACTGTTAATTTGAGACATTGCTAGAATAAGAGAACATGAATTAATATACGTTTTATGAAGTAAAAAAGTATATAACTCTATGCATTGTCATTGTTTAAGTTGAGACCTTTTCCTCCAAAAGCCCCCAGTTTTTGGATGGATTAAGGGAAATAGAATTTGATTAAAAATCAGGGGTGTCCTTAAAAAATCAAGCTCAGGTGCAAGGTATGGACTTCAAATCCTTCAGAAAATGCATGTTAACATAAAAATGTTATTATAGAAACTTTTTTTAATTTTTAGGAGTGATATTTAAAATCTGTTCCTGTTTTTGAGCCTTTTCACCCCATTATTTTAGGCTTAACCTGATTTCTTGAGCTAAAAGGTTGAGTTGCATGCAAACATCTTATTTGAAAGAATTGCATCCACTGCTTGATAGATCTCTCTTACTCTCTCTCATGTACACTCACTTCTGTGTGCATGCACTCAAGCACCCCCAAACTCTCTCTCACACACACACACACACACACACACACACACACACACACACACACACACACACACACACACACACACACACACACACAGACAAAAACAACAAAAACATAAACACACACGCACACACGCACACACACACACACACACACACACACACACACACACACACACACACACACACACTCACACATACTTTTCTATTTTTTAGCCATTTGTTTTCATTTTACAACTCGCTAAACAGCAAAAGTGCTGCTTAGTGTGTGTAAAATAATGACTCAGTTGCTCTCACTCCTACTTTTCATGTGCATATACACTCACTCACACAGACATATAGACATTCACTCACTTTTATATGTGTGTGTGTATATATATATATATATATATATATATAGATATATATATATATATATAAATATATATATATATATATATATATATATATATATATATTTTTTTTTTTTTTTTTACACTTGCTAAACTGTAAAAGTGCTGCATAGCGAGAGTATAATAATGGTCGCCATTAACTTTCTAACAGTCTGAACTCCAAAGTAACTTAATATGCTGCTGCAAAGTGGTGGACTTGTTTTTCAGTGGGTTTTACATCTACATTAACACCCTGCAGGAGAACGTTTGTTCTCCAATCAGAGAGGCGATGTACAGGTTACCCATTCTCTAAATAAGCTTAAAATATAGTGTGCTTAGATAAATATAAAACTACTAATATGGCCACACCATTCATGTAATAGTGCACAGTCTGGTATCAAGTACTGGTTAACCCAAAGCTGAGGTTCCCACTCGGTTAGTTTTGGTTTCACTACTAAAATAGAAAACAATTCTTGCTAGGTAAAGCTCCTTCAGTATAAAAGATGCAGACAAAAACGTAAATATCCGAAGGATGCACCATGAGCTGTATATTTCAATAAAAACTCACGAACTCCACGAAACAAACAGATAAAATCCAACGTTTAATTGCTAAAAACAGGAAGAACAGACTGCAGTTAGGTAAGCGCTTTCACGTTTGTTACAACGCTTCATCAGACATCAAACAGGCAGTCAAAAACATCTATGTTTAAATAATTACAGCAGCAGTGACATCACTACCTGTTCAGGTGAAACAAATTGGGATCATTAAAAATGGTTAAAAAAGTTGAAAAATAAGAAATGCAATGAATACTCAATATAAACTTATTAATCCAAAATTGCATTCAAAAATCATTTGTGTACATATCTTGTGAGTTAATAGTTTTAATGTAACCCAAAGAGAATTAATGCCTAAGTGGTCTGCTAGCCAAATATGGTTTAAGTGTGATTCTGATGCTGGAGTTGCTCCGTCTTTTCCGGCTGAGTTACATGCTGCCGATGATGTTAACCATGATGATGTTAACCAGACAACAAAAAAAACCACGACAGGTCGTTGTTGAGGCTCTTGTCCATGCCGATGAGCATCGCACTACCACCATGGAGCCATTAGGCACTTGCAACACAAACAATTTGAGGGATACACGTCCTAAACGTCCGTTTGTTGATTTCAACGCTATTACAATTGATGAGGAAGTTGTTGGAACAGGTGAAGGCTATCCTTCTTTTCCATTGCCCTTCAAACCGTTCGAGAAACGGACTTGGTCCCCACAGGGCAGGGCCGTAAAGAGGAAGACAATAGAAGATGCCCCCCAGCAAATGAAGCGAACAATGAGATGAGTTCTGATGGACTCGTTGTGAATATTTCAAGGTATGTATTGAACTCTAATGAACTATCTATGCTGAACCGAGGTCTAGGGTTTATACCGTCCGGCTGCGTTGATCTTACAGACATTATTGTGGACATTAAGCTCTTTACGAGGAACTTGAATTTGAGAATGCTTTATGGTAATGTTACCCATGAGACTGATGCCACTGCACATAATGTATTTAGGAAGCCCTCCACTTTTATGCCACAGCAACATCCGTTACTGGATGCATTTGAACAAGCTTGTGAGAATGATATTTTTGAGCTATATAATAACTCAGGGTCAAAGTCTGAGTTTTACAATACAACTCCTGGTGAAAGGGAAGCGATTACCAGCTTAAGGAACAATGATTTGATTACTATCCGACAAGCTGATAAAGGGGGCACAATAGTCATTATGGACACTTCTATATATAGTGAAAAGATGGAAATGATGTTAGCTGACAATACTACTTATTTACCTTTACACAACTATGAGCTTAATGATTTAATTAGAAAGGTACATGGCTATCTGTATGATTTGTTTCTAACCAATGTCATTGACAATGACTTATATGTTTATTTTTTGGTTGATAATCCCCTAGTTCCTTCATTTAGGGGTCTCCCAAAGATTCACAAAGATCTTTTGAATCCACCGTTAAGGCCAATCGTCTCCAGTAGAGGATGGCTCACTGAGCCACTTTCCATTTATTTGGATAAAATGTTTAAACCAATCGTCATGGGGGTTGGTCAGGTACTGAGGGATACAACACAGTTCTTAGAGAATCTATCAGTTTTTGCCAATTCATCTTTATATGACACTAATGATCTCTTAGTAACGCTTGATGTCAAATCATTGTTCACTTCCATACCAAATGATATGGGAATGGAATTTATTAGGTTATTTTTAGCCAAGAACAACATCTCCAATTATAGGATATGTAGATGGATGTCACTCTTGGAACTTGTTTTGGAAAACAATGTATTATTATATAACAAGCACTACTACCTACAGACAAAAGGAGTGGCAATGGGCACCCCATGTGCCAACGCTTATGCCAGTCTGGTGTTGGCACATTGGGAAGACACTAGTGTGTTCAACAACAATGAAGCTTTTGGCAGGCACCTAAAATACTACAACAGGTTTGTAGATGATGTTTTCATTGTATGGGGTAGTACGACTGAACACTTGATGGAATTTGTAGCTTTCTTAATTTCCACAACTGATTTTCTTTGTTTTGATTGTTCTTACTCAACTGATGCTATTGAATTCTTGGATGTTAGAATAGTGAAGGCTTCACATGGTTTTGACACAGAGCTCTACAGGAAGCCCTGTTGGAAGAACAATCTCTTGCACCGGGGCAGTATGCATCCGAAACACATACATAAGAACATAGTCAAGAATCAAATTTTAAGAGTGTCTAAATTAACTACCCAGGATTCGACTTTTGAAAACACCAAGTCACGACTAACAGATGATTTCACATCTAGAGGTTACAACCCCCATGATGTTGAAGATGATATTAGGGAAGGCGAAATTTTGAGATCAGGTCCTGGTGCTCCTCTGATGAAAAGAGGTGGTTATAGACCCAAACCTACCACCAAGTATGGAACTAGTCAAGTTAACAGAATAACATTACCTTATACCAACAGGAACAAACAAATTAGAAGGATCCTTAATAATAACTGGAAATTGTTACTTCTAGATGATAGGATCAGGGATGTTATAGAGGTAACACCTCGTATAGCATACAGGAACATGCTATCCCTTAACAGGTTATTATGCTATGAAAGCAATGTTAAAGGACCTAGACAGTCCAACAGAAACGGCACTTTCCCGTGCCGTTCCTGTAATCAATGCAAATATATAGATAGCTCAAATAGTTTCATCCATCCAGTAACGAAACGTAGTTATAAGTTCAAACATTATGCAGATTGCAAATCTGTTAATGTTGTTTATATAGCAGAATGCCATCAATGCAAGCTGTTTTACGTAGGTAAGACGAACAGGAGCCTACGAGAACGGATTAGAGAGCATATATATGCGATTGATAGGAGTAACACCACAAATGCTTTGGCACAACATGTTATGATACACGGTCCCTCACACACATTTAGATTCAAGGTCTTGGAATTAGTCATGAAGACGGATAGGCTGGGCAATATTAAGAACACCACTGAAGAAAGGGAAGGAAAGTGGATTCTGAAATTACAAGCCCATAGATATGGGCTGAATGAAAGAATCACACTTAAACCATATTTGGCTAGCAGACCACTTAGGCATTAATTCTCTTTGGGTTACATTAAAACTATTAACTCACAAGATATGTACACAAATGATTTTTGAATGCAATTTTGGATTAATAAGTTTATATTGAGTATTCATTGCATTTCTTATTTTTCAACTATTTTTAACCATTTTTAATGATCCCAATTTGTTTCACCTGAACAGGTAGTGATGTCACTGCTGCTGTAATTATTTAAACATAGATGTTTTTGACTGCCTGTTTGATGTCTGATGAAGCGTTGTAACAAACGTGAAAGTGCTTACCTAACTGCAGTCTGTTCTTCCTGTTTTTAGCAATTAAATGTTGGATTTTATCTGTTTGTTTCGTGGAGTTCGTGAGTTTTTATTGAAATATACAGCTCATGGTGCATCCTTCGGATATTTACGTTTTTGGTTTCACTACTGCTCTACGTGTTTGTGGGGAACATCCCAAAATATCACTTAAGTGATTTTAATTTATTGTGCTGCTTGATTGGACAAGAGATCTGTGATTAAATTCAAACAGTATATAAAACCACCTCATTTTAAAATTGATGTATAACTGATGAAGTTGTCGATTTAAAACGTCTATGTGGATACGTTATTGTTCTTTTACTGATCCAGTCTCTACTGTGGAGTTTTTAAGTGCTTATTAAAGCAATTTTTCCTTGGAGCTTCAATTCATTTGTGCCTGGTGGAGTATTCTTAGTTAACTTTTTTATTCTCAAAGTGGCTGAAATTCCACTGCTGTGCAAAAAGGTTCCCAAAAGGGTTCACCCTTCCTTGGAACTGTCCTATCACTAAAGAACTAACAATTAATTAAAAACTTAGGCTGAGACTAAAGTGGTTCCAATGGATTCAGTGCTTTACTCCAGTTAACAAATACAAAATAAAATAAATAAATATGAAACAATGCTGCAGTAATGCTTATGAATGCAAGTCAAATAGACAAGAATGCCAAACCATATAAAATAATAGACCTTTTTAATAATTTCATACTACTGACCACAACCCAAAAAGTATCTGAGCAGATTTTTGACAAGAATCTTTCAATTAAAAATCCATCAGAGATAACTACTACCACTCTTCTTATGAACCAAAATAAATAAAAAAAATCAGCTACACGTCGTTTAATCTCCAGAATCCTGATGCAGCTGCTTTCTTACACCAGATTTAGAATATGCCTTTCAGTTATTGTTCTAAACTCATCTTGCACCTAGAGCTATAATCTTGTTTGCCACTCTGACTACCTTTTGTCATTTAACTAACTTTAAGGTCTTCCAGATATCCCATAAAGTCCTCCAAAGTAAAAGTATCACCTGTAAGACTTTTTCAATTTATCAGTAGCCAAAATAATATTCTCCATAAATCTCCCAAGCCACCTATTATAGATTACCATAGCAGGTTATATACTTCAGAAAAAATCTGAAAGAGGAAGGAAAATTGGTGCTGCAAATGTTATAATGATAGAGGCTAGAAAACTGCGGTGGTGGTGCTGCGGTAGCGTTGTCGCCTCAGAGTAAGACGTTGTCCTGTTCGATTCTCAGCTATAGCGTCTTCTGTGTGGAGACATGCGCGAATGGGCGTACCTTCATTGAATGTTGTGCGTCAGGGCCAGCAACTCGGCACATAAAAATTTACTGCCAATCATTAGCGGACCGGAGTTCCGCTGTGGCGACCCGTAACCAGGAAAAGCCGAAAGACACAACAACAACTAGAAAGTTCATCACATAATGCATAATGTTGAGACATAAGAAAATGCTGCCATATGTGTGATAATCTCTACCTTTTATTCAGTAATCCAAAAATGTTTCAGAAAATGTCATGCAGTTTATTATGAGTTGGTGTAAACTTCAGGACTATTTGTTTGACAATGATTTTTAGTTATGAAACTTTATATGGATTTTATTTACTGCATTATTAACTTATTTGCTTTTACTTTAAGAGACTCGTGTAGAAAACTGTTTATATGTAATCCATGTAGTGTCTGTACTTTCATATATCAGTGGTTCAGGACAGGACTGAATAGGACTGTTGGTCCCACTGCTTAATAGATACATAAATAGACATACATTGTGCTTGTAGATGGTAAGACATGTTTCTAACATACCATTTTCATTTGTAGTCTAAGGTGTATCATACTGAAGTACAGGAAATGTATATAATAAGACACAGTCAATCGTGCATAACTTCTCCATCCAACCCTATTATATACTGATCTGCTATCTAACCTAGATAGTTGGGATTCATGGGGCTATGCTTGAGGGTGGTGATGTCTAGAGCTGCATGGTGACAATACACTGGTGTGCAAAACAAATATAAATAACTAAATAGGGACATATTCTGAGAAGAGGCTGATAGCTATACTTCAAGAAGGAATACAAGGCAGGATGAAAATGACATAATCAAAGCACAATGATGCAGCCAACAGAATACAAAGACATGCAATGTCTCAGTCTCTTGTGTGAACCTTGTAAGGATGTGTATGAGGTATATGGTAGATATAAGTTGGCACCAGCTCTGCCAAGCTGCAAACATGAGAGGTGGTGAACAACATATAGAGGATGGCTAACCAGTTGGGCACCACATTAGTTCCATGAAAGGGGTGAAAAAGGGAGTGCAAAAAACAGAAAAAAGGGGGATAGCAAGCAAAGGAATACAGGGTAAAAATCCATAAAGAAAAAGCAGGTTGGGGGAAGTATGGCACTTTTTTGTGTCTAAAGGACCCACATTTTACAAACATGCACACACACACACACACACACACACACACACACACACACACATGTATATATATATTTATATATATATATATATATATATATATATATATATATATATATATATATATATATATATATATATATATATATATATATATATATATATATATGTTCATAGGTTCATAGGTAGGTACTAGGCTATTGGCCCTAGGGCCTATATAAGCCTAGCCAAAGGTACCCTGGCTTTCGCCACCCAAGAAAATTATTTTCCTTTGCCACTGTCGAGCAGAGCCACAGAAGTGATCCCTGGGGTGAATTTCCTATCTCCCATCCAATCATCAAGATTTTTCTTGAAGAGTGCTAATGAGGAGCTTTGTTTGATATAGATAGGTAGTTTGTTCCAGAGTATGGGAAGTCTCTGGGACAGGAATCTATCCCTCCAGCATGTTCTGTTTATTGTGGTGATGAGGTTTAGGTCCCTAGAGCGTGTAGCTCATAGGGATTGGGATTTCTTTAAGTGGAGCATGTCTAAAAGCTCTGGGTTTGACATAGCTTTGTGTGTTAGGCAGAGATTGCCTCTGAGTAGGTGATATGCAATGGAGTAAAGCTGCAGTTTTTTGAGACGGTCTGCATAGGGAATCTCTTTGAGGCCGGTAATCCTCTTTGTGAGGTATTTCTGTGGCCTTTCCAGTTGTTGTAGATGTCTTGTGAGGTACATACCAAAAGGGGCATTGTACTCTATAATGGGTCTAATGAGTGCTGAGTAGAGGGGAACAATGACCTCTTTTTTCCTGGATGAGAAATCGTTTGTGATGAGGTGTGCCACATAGAAGGATTTCCTGACTACTGTGGCAATGTGATTATCAAAGGAGAGACTACTGTCCACCTGTGTCCCAAGGTCTCTTATCACACTTTCAGTGCTAAATAGACTACCACCTATGTGGTAGTTCATGGGTACTGAGTTTTTACCAAAAGGAATGATAATGCACTTTTTGGCATTGAGCTTGAGGCCATGGCTTTGACACCAGGCATCTGTCTCAGCAAGGCCCTTTTGTAGGATGTCCACATCTTTTGGAGTTTTGATTATGGCTCCTAGTTTGCAGTCATCTGCGAACTTCATTAGCCAAAGATTTTCTGTGTTGGCCTGTACTTTAGAGAAGTAGATACCAAACAGGAGAGGACCCAGGACTGAACCCTGTGGTACTCCACTTGTCACTGATCTGAAGCTGGATTTGGAGTCTGCTACTTTCACAGTGTAGGTTCTGTCAGTGAGCCAGTTGGCAACCCATCTTGTGACATAGGGATTTATACCTAGTTTAGTGAGTTTATCTATAATTCCAAAGTGGGGGACGGTGTCAAAAGCCTTGGCGAGATCTAGATAGGCTGTGTGAACCACCTTACCCTCATCTACGGCTTTAGTGACTGCTTCAAAGAAGTCTGTCAGGTATAGGAGACATGATCTGCCTTTAACAAACCCGAACTGGGTGGGGTCTTGAGTTTGGAGATTACCAATGTCATTGTTTATAAGTTCCATAATGATACGCTCCATAGCCTTGCAGACCAGGCTCGTTAGGCTAATGGGGCAGTAGTTTCTGGGGTCTGTGGTGGCTCCCCCTTTGTGGAGTGGGATAACTGTCGCTGTGCGCCATTCAGTGGGTACATAGCCTGAGGTGAGGCTATGATTGAACATGGTACTTAGGTGGGGTGCCAGTTCGTTCTGTAGTTCATGTAGAACACAGCCTGGGATGTCGTCAGGTCCCATGGATGCTGTGTTCTTGGCTTTGGATAGTGTGTTTTTTACCTGTGCAGCCGTGATTACAGGAACTTTGCATTCTTCTGGTATAGAGATGGGCCCTTTAGGGGATGACAGAGGGGTAAAGTTAACACTGAACCTATCTGCCAGGATGTTGGCAATATCCGTTGGTTCTGTATATTTAGTGCCATTGTGCTGTAACTCAGAGCAGATCTGAGTGTTGCCATTGAGATTCTTGACATAGCTATAGAATGCTTTGTGGTTGTCTTTAGAATCAGTGTCGATTTTGTTTTCATAACTAGCTTTGCAGGATTTTATGAGGGATCTCAGCTTCTTACTGAAGCTGACCAGGGAGTTTCTCCAATCATGGGATTTTACTCTTTTTTGCAACAGTTTCTTTCTTCTGTTGTAGAGTTTGTTTATGGCAGGGGTCCACCAGATTGGCTTCCTTTATTTGGAGGATAGCATCTTGGTTCTGTTAGGGATTGCACGATCCATGCACTCATGTAAGTGCTTATAAAGTGCATTTGTGTAGGATTCAGCAGTCATGCCTCTATTGTCCGTCAGCATGGGTGTCGTGAAGTTTGCCACTTCTGTCTTAAGAAGCATGAAGTTGGCTTTGGAGACAGTTTTTACTGTGGTTTCCCTAATGGGGGGTGGGAGAGGGATGTGGATGTCTAGAGTGATTAGCTTATGGTCGGATCTGACCAACGAGGAATTGACTTCTGGTGTGGAGCACCGGTTGCCCATGTTGGTAATAACCAGGTCTAGGATATTGCTGCCCCTGGTGGGGGTGTGGATAAGTTGATCCATGGCATTGGAATTTATGAATTCCAGAAAACGTTGAGCACAAGAGTTGGTACATGAGCAGTTTTCCCAGTTAATGGTAGGGTAGTTGAAATTGCCCATTATTAGGGTGTTAGGTTGTACCCTAATATTTTCCAGTATATTAAGAAATGAGGAGTGGGAATCCTGGGACATGGTGGGGGATCTGTAGCAAGCTACACTTTAGATTGCGGTCTTGCCCAGAGTTAGTTGCACTTGGATAATCTCAGATGCATTATGCTGAGCAACAAGTCTGGAGGTGTGGATATCCTTAATGAATATGGACACGCCTCCGCCTTTAGTGTTTCGGTCCAGGTTAGGTAGCCGAAAGGTGTGGTATGAATTATAGTCTGGTAATGCAGGGGTACTCTCTGGAGCCTTGAACCATGTCTCTGTCACTGCACAGATGTCGAAGTTCTCCATTTTAAGGAGTGCCTCAAGAGAGTGCATTTTGAGGTTTAGACTTCTAGCATTGAGTAGCAATACCCTCAGATTCTTCTTGCCTGTACCTGTTAGGGTGGTGAATTTGTCATTTGAACCTTGCCTAAAAAAGGCACTATAGGGGTGGCTAGAGCCTTAGCCAGTATCCGGAATCCCAGGGGTGACAGGTGCAGGCCATCTCTGGCAAAGCATCGTGGCTTGTTGATCATGTCATCCCAGGCAGACAGATACTGGATCCCCTTAGAATGACACCAGAAGCTTAGCCAATTGTTGAAGTCAATCATTTTGTCCTTGTACTGTGGTATCATTCTGGGTGATGGCAGGATGCTACTCATGGCTAGGGTCATACCTGCCTGGACTACAAGATCAGACAGCTCCTCCATGTCCCTTTTCATGTAGTCCAAGGAGGTACATCTCAGGTCATTGACACCAACATGGACAATGACAGAGTCATATTTGTACTTGTTGTGGAGTGACCTGAGTGCATGCATTATGTGGTGGATCCTGGCACCCGACAGGCAGCTGACAGTAACTTTCTCCTTGTTTAGCCTGGTGAGTGGAACGTCAGTGTGCCTGACTATAGAGTCACCTATGACTAGAGTGTTGGGTACGTTGTTATGCCTTATGGGCTGCGGTTGAGTGGCACACTGAGTTTGTGGGCTACATGTCATTTGGGTTGTGTTGGGGGTGGAGGTTGCTTGTGTTTCTGCTTTGGAGGTCCCTGTTGCTTGGGCAGGTTTTTACTGAGAGCCACCGCGAATGTAGGTGTGTGTTTTGTTTTTCTATGTGTGTGTTTTGGTGGTGTAGATTTTGATTGACTGTGTGCTGAGTGTGGTGTGGTGCAAGTGTTTACCTTCTCCTCTTGACTGTCTAGTCCAGTCTTGGGTGAAGAGAGCTTTGCTTCCAGTTTGGCTATATAAGTGCATCTCTCACAGGTTGTAGTGTTGGGTAGTAGGAGGAGAGAGTTGTCTGTGTACATGAGGCAATTACTGCATTGCTCCAAGATGCCCAGATTCATCAGGTAGACAGGAGAAAACACTGGGGGCTGACCCTTAGACATGCCTGGATAGGTGCTTATTTGTTAAGTACTAGAAACTGTTTTCCCCTAGACAGTGAGGAACGTTGAGTGCTGTAGTAATTTGTAGCTTATTTAGTGCTTACAATAAGTTCTGAACAAGTGCTGAAACAAACAACTGGCTAGTTCTAAGAAACAAAATTAAGCTAGAAGGCTTCCCTCCAACACAGAAAGGCTTGGGGGCCTATAAGCCTACAAATAGTCCTAGACACAGCAAATCTATATCCAGGCTAGACTACCCACAGGAAAGGCAGGAAACAAGCTTAGAAAAAGTTTTTTTTTTTTTTTTTTTAGTGGAAAGAGAGAAAGGAGTAGCAGAAACTAATCTGACTGGCCTACTCAAATGTTCTCCCTGTACTGGGTAGAATGAAGTAATGACACTAGACTGGGAGGAGGGTCCCAGATGAAATTTACACTAGGGGCGGGCAACTGCAAAGCCACCAACTATAAAAACACTATACCAACAGGGAGGGAGGGTGGGAAACAAACTGCAGAAATGTTTCTCACAGCTGAAAAGCAGCAGTGAGCCTTTAAATGAAAGTTTTAAACAGCTAAAGGAGCCTCTAGAAAAAAGAGTTTAACTGCAACAAGTTATCAGAAACAAACAACCCAACAGATGCTTAATAAAAGTGGACAATTTCCAGTTAATACCTCACACACAGTGAAACTAGGTAGAAAAATACACAATACACAAAGTGCTATAAATAACAAAGAAATAAAGAACAAAAGAAGCAAAAAACAGGATACTTAATGTTATATATTATAGTTCCGAGTTTGCTCAGTGTCCTTCCTTCGATTAGCTCAGTGTGAAATGGCAGAAACACTGACAACTTAACTTCTTAGGTAACAGAAAGTTGAAACCTGAGACAGCTTTTAAGAAAGAAATCTCAAAAGAACCAATGAGGTGCTTAGTCTAAGCTGTAGTCCAGGTGACCTCAGTCAGCCAATGACCTCAAACAATTCTCTCTCACTGAAATGCCTGATGGCTTTGGCTAAACCAAGATGTCCCTGAACATGTGCTCAGACACACAGCCTCCACAAACACTAGGCCCAAATACAAGCCTGAATATGGAAATGCTACAAATATCCCCACTACTTAGAAACAAACTGCAGCAATGTTTCTCACAGCTGATAAGCAGCAGTGAGCCTTTAAATGAAAGTTTTAAACAGCTAAAGGAGCCTCTAGAAAAAAGAGTTTAACTGCAACAAGTTATCAGAAACAAACAACCCAACAGATGCTTAATAAAAGTGGACAATTTCCAGTTAATACCTCACACACAGTGAAACTAGCTAAAAAAATACGCAGTACACAAAGTGCTATAAATAACAAAGAAATAAAGAACAAAAGAAGCAAAAAACAGGATACTTAATGTTATATATTATAGTTCCGAGTTTGCTCAGTGTCCTTCCTTCGATTAGCTCAGTGTGAAATGGCAGAAACACTCACAACTTAACTTCTTATGTAACAGAAAGTTGAAATCTGAGACAGCTTTTAAGAAAGAAATCTCAAAAGAACCAATGAGGTGCTTAGTCTAAGCTGTAGTCCAGGTGACCTCAGTCAGCCAATGACCTCAAACAATTCTCTCTCACTGAAATGCCTGATGGCTTTGGCTAAACCAAGATGTCCCTGAATATGTGCTCAGACACACAGCCTCCACAAACACTAGGCCCAAATACAAGCCTGAATATGGAAATGCTACAAATATCCCCACTACTTAGAAACAAACTGCAGCAATGTTTCTCACAGCTGAAAAGCAGCAGTGAGCCTTTAAATGAAAGTTTTAAACAGCTAAAGGAGCCTCTAGAAAAAAGAGTTTATCTGCAACAAGTTATCAGAAACAAACAACCAACAGATGCTTAATAAAAGTGGACAATTTTCATTTAATACCTCACACACAGTGAAACTAGCTAGAAAAATACATAATACACAAAGTGCTATAAATAAAGAAATAAAGAACAAAATACGCAAAAAACAGGATACTTAATGTTATATATTATAGTTCCAAGTTTGCTCAGTGTCCTTCCTTTGATTAGCTCAGTGTGAAATGGCAGAAACACTCACAACTTAACTTCTTAGGTAACAGAAAGTTGAAACCTGAGACAGCTTTTAAGAAAGAAATCTCAAAAGGAACCAATAAGGTGCTTAGTCTAAGCTGTAGTCCAGGTGACCTCAGTCAGCCAATGACCTCAAACAATTCTCTCTCACTGAAATGCCTGATGGCTTTGGCTAAACAAAGATGTCCGCAAATATGTGCTCAGACACACAGTCTCCACAAACACTAGGCCCAAATACAAGCCTGAATATGGAAATGGTACAAATATCCCCACTAACACAAATACAAAGGAGCAATTGAAAAAGAAAGCTTGAATCCTTGGTAATACGTAATACACTTTATTCCACAGAGACTCCTATTTCTTTAAACACATTAACGCTGTACAGAAATATATCCTGCGTTTTCGTTTCAAGTGACTTCCTCAGATGAAGAAAACTGAATGCATACCAAGGACAGAAAAAACACACTGAACAACTGGAGACATGGTCACCATCCACTTTTACTGGGTTCCTAGTACTTCAGCATCAAGCCTTCCAACAAAATAAGCAAAAAACAGGGTACTGTTATACTGATATATATATATATATATATATATATATATATATACATACACACACACACACACACACACGCACGCACACACATACATACATACAAACACACACACACACACACACACACACACACACACACACACACACACACACACACATACACACATACACACACACACACATACCCACATTGCCAGATAAACAAATGAGCCAATGTGCACACTCTAGTAGAGACAGAGACATGGGATGCCGAAAAACAGACAAACATGGGGTGGACAAATGGTAGTGAAAGGGTCACACCAGCTGATGACTAGCCCAGAGGGCTAGTACAGGTGCCCAGTAAGTGAAGGTCTTGAGTTCAGGTAGCTGGTGGCACCAGCCACACCAACTACTAGCTGTCCAATGTCATGGAATCTAATCCACTGCAGGATAGTTGTTCTTTTTTTTCAGCCTAGAATGGCAATGGCCAGTCAACATCCATATCTACTAACCAGGAGACAGGGGTCCAGGAAAGTAAATATTGTGGTAAGAAATAGCCAGGGAATTGTTATGGCTAGGTTGTATAGGCCCCAGGGCCGATAGTCTAGTACCAACCTATGAACCTATGAACCATTCGTCCCTGGCTGGAATGAGGCAGGCAATTGACAGAGGATACTTGCTAGTAAAGGAGGCAGACCCCCCCCCCAAAGTGAGGCACTTCAGTCCTAGTCATCCACCCTACAGTAGCCTTGTTCAGGACAGGGTCAAGTAGTGTTGATGTGTCTGCAGCTGAGGTACCATTTTGAGCTGCAGAAGGGAAAACTCAATGGGAAGGTTGCCATAATTGATGATAACCACAGCTGATACACAGTGCTGAACAGGTGACAAAATAGGAGTCCGCTAACCCCACTGTGAAATAAGATTCGGCTGCCTTTTGCAATAGCTAGCAGTGCTCTCTTCCCACTCTGCACATCCCGAAAGGCACAAGTGACATACCAGCCATGATGCGCAGGAGTGAAGGAGATGCACACATGAATGCAAAGGTACAGTTACCTACATAAGTACAAGCAAACAAACACTATGACTGGGATGTGTGCTGCAGAAGAAGCATCTACATTACTACATCTGTGTGCAATACAGCA
>NC_056730.1:717970530-718108030 GCF_019279795.1 Protopterus annectens | reverse complement strand
GGCATAATCCCCAGAGGTCATTTAGTACAACTGAGAGACAGAAAACAGTGAAAAAGCTGACAACAAAATCCAAATAGCACATGCAACTGAGACGTGAACTGTTGTATTTTTACCACACACAGCCATGGTTCGAATCCTGGCAGTGGTAGTCTGCCTACAGAATCATACCCCACAACTGTACAGATATGTCCAGAATGTCCAGTAAAGTGGCCCATATCTGTTGTCTGTCACCCTGTCCCCCTGGGAAATCATTGGGATGATCCTAGATGTATAGGCAGTAAACAGGAAATACAACTGATTGACACACATCTATGAGAACAAAGCTGGCACACTAGCAACTCCCCAAATTCTTATGAGAGTAATAAGTCATGTATGTCCCATTTACACTCCCATGTTGTCAAGCTGTGACCAGAGTGTATACAGTAACAGAGTGAGATGTATGTGCATAATAGTAATGTGGAATCTGGTACTGTGTGTGGCAACATTCGGGTAGTGCTAACAAACATTGCTCCCACAGGTCTGTCAGATACGAACACTGTGCCCAGAAATGAAAGAAAGATACCCTGTACTGGTACTGTTTACTTTGGTATTGTATGACATTGTGACTGATGAAGTTGCTCTGAATAATAACATATTACTCATCACTGTCACCCACACTGCCCTACAAAATATAACTGTCTAGGAAATCCTGTATAAGAGTGTTGTAATACAAGGTCAGAATGTAAAACCACAGGATAATTATAAGACAGAAAGCAGATAGGAGATATACAGCAATATATATATAGCACACACAACTGTGATGGACAATGTTTTAGTTTTAGCAGACACAGCCATGGTCTCAATCCTGGGAGTGGAAGTAGGCTGCATACAGAATCATACCCCACAACTGTACAGATAAGACCAGAATGTCCAGTATATGGGCCCATATCTGCTGCCTGGCACCCTGTCTCCCTGGGAAGTCAATGGGATGATCCCATATGTTTAGGCAGCAAACAGGGAATACAACTGATTTTCACACATCTATGAGAACAAACCTATCACTCTGGATACTAAACACCAAAGCGAAAAGCCACCAACTGGATACGAACCAAATTTATTTTACAACCAAAGCGAACTTCAGTAGTTAAATAAACGAACAAACAATAAATTGTGTAAACTTCAATATTCTATTAACGAACAAACAATAAAATGTAAGCGCTTTTGTTTAAGTAATCTTAAACTTCATCAGACACTACTTTAAAAAACATCACTTCCTTTTATAACTTCCTGTGAATTCAAAAATCCTGCCATATGACTCTTCAAATTTGCACATGCCTAGTAGTAATAAATATGGAAATAGAATCTAATAGCTAACTATACATTAAATTCTGTATAGCTTAATAAATATACTAAAATTATGAATCAATAACTCGATTATAAATGGATTATGTATATGATATAATAATTAATAATTTAATAAAAAATAATGAAAAATTAATAATTTAATTAAAAATTAATTAAAAATCTACACATATATTTATAATATAATGAATTATTTTATCTTAATCTTTAATTTTATTTCTATTTAATGCCTTAAGTTTTAAAATTGGGGCTATTGAACTACGTTCATTGATTCCTGGCCACATATCAGCCTGTACTTTTATTTGCCATTGTAATTCCTTTTGTTCTAACAATAACCCCAAGGACGTTTATCATCTACTTCTATATGAACAATTACTGTAAAATAAAACTGATGATCTATAAATTCATTAATACGTTTTGCTAAGGCATTATTTGTCTTGTTTTTCTTTATGGAATATTCGTACTCATAAATTCTCTGTGATAACATTCTTTCTGTTTTTCCTATATAAAATATAGGACAGGAATTACACATTGCTAAATATACTACTGCTTTAAATTTACAATTATATCTACTCTTCAAATAATATTTTTTGTTTCTTAGATGAAAAGCGTGTCCTTCTTTAATTTTGAAACACCAATTGCAGGCTCCACATTTCTTCATCCCATTTACTATATTTCTATTTTTCGTCAATATATAAGATTCATTTTTAATATATCTTTAAAACTTCTACCTTTTCTGTAAACTATTTTTGGTTTATCACCTAAATATTTTTTACATTGTGGGTCATCCATAAGCATTGCCCAATTATTTATAAATATTTCTCTTAATAAATAATGTTCTTGAGAATAAGAAATAATTAAAGCTTTTGTAAAATTATCATTTTCAACTTTATTTCTATCATCAATGATTTCGTCATTTATTATATTAAATGTATTATTACCAATAGACCCTACTACTTCTTGTTTACATAAAATAGGCTTAAAGTGACCATTTATTCTTTTATTGGTTACTTCTAATATTAATACATCGACCAATGCTTGTGGATAACATTTATTAATAAACATGTTTCTTAAAAAATCACATTCTATTTTAAATTGATGAAAATTAGTGATCATTCGAGCAGCTCTGACTAATTGTTCCTTCACTACCGATTTTTTCTGATGTTCGGGATGACAACTATTATAGTGAAGGAAGCTGTTCGAATATGATTCTTTTCTGTGGATAGCTACAATATATGTTTCATTTTCAAAATCCTTTGTCAACTGTATATCTAGATAATTGATGCTATGTTCATTAATATTCCATATAAATTTAAAAAATTCTGTAGTCTGATTAATATATATTAAAAATTCATTTAAAATTCCTAAAGTACCATTCCAAGTGAGGCAAATATCATCTTGGAAATGATGATAAGATTTAATAAATGAAGAATATTGACTATTAAAAATATATTTTTTCTCCCAGAATGCCATAACAAGGTTTGCATATGTGTCTCCACATGGAGAACCCATTGCAATACCTTTCTTCTGCAAAAAATATTTTTTATCAAACATTAAATAATTATTATCTAATACTATTTCCAAAAGTTCTATTATAAGATGAATTAATTCCTGATTAACACGATATTGAACTAATAATTAATTAACCCATTCTAGTCCTATTATTTGTGGTAGTACTGTATATAAATCACATACATCTATAGTTACTAAAATGTCATTTTTATTAAAATCTACTTCATTCATATGTTCTAGAAATGTCCATGAATCTTTACAAATATATTTTTCTTTT
Source organism: Protopterus annectens (assembly GCF_019279795.1). Classification (NCBI taxonomy): domain Eukaryota; kingdom Metazoa; phylum Chordata; order Ceratodontiformes; family Protopteridae; genus Protopterus; species Protopterus annectens. The sequence continues at coordinate 718,104,900 of NC_056730.1, read as the reverse complement.
TTTATAATCTTTTTCAACTCATAATTGACATATTTAGCGCAAGCTGACGTAATAGAATCTCTCCCATCTACTAATGGTTGCATAGGTGGGTCTTTTATATTTTTGTATACTTTTGGATTTCCAAAAACTATAGGGATTCTGGGGGTTATAATATTAAGATAATTAAATAAATGTATGTCTATACGCTTATCTAAAAACAAATCATATATCTGAGCGTATATTTTTTTATATGCTATGTTCAATTCATTTATAGATATCTGTTCATAAGTATCAGTTTCCAAAATTGAATTTAATTTATTAGTATACAGTTCATTACTCATAATAACGGCTCCTCCACCTTTATCTGGCTTCATGATTCTAATTTTTTCTTTTTTTAATTTTATTAAAGTCTTTTGTTCTTCAGAATTTAAATTTGATGAATTATTAGTTTCTCTACTAAATGTATCTAAACATTTCAATTGATATTCACACATTTTTTCATACAGTAAAAGTTTCGGATGCAAAGGTGGGTTAAAAATACTACTAATATTAAATTTACTAGACTCATTATAAATTTTATCATGATATATTAAAGTGAAATTAATTTTCCTTAAAAATAATTTTATATCTATCATAACGGAAGTGAAGTCAGAAGACCTTGATGGAACAAAAGTGTAGCCCTTAGCTAGCAAATTGGCTACATCTTGATTAACTTCAATATCTGAAAAGTTAAAAACTTTGAAATCACCACCTTCGTTGACTATAATATGTTTCAAATCATCAGCCATTAATCCATTTATACTACATATACTATTATCTTGCAATGTGTTAAATTCATTTAAACTAAACACACAATTATTTTTACATCCATCGCTCATTATTGTATCATTACTAGTCATTTGCATTTCATGCACACTATTATGTTCATTTGGATCCAACCAACAATTTAAGTTCTCCACTGTTTGTGTTTGGGTTTGGCTCCTTGAAACCCCGCTGATTGCTGGTTAAAATAAGGGTTTTTAATTTTCAGTCTTTCAGACCTTCTCAACTCTGGAAACTCTTCTTCAAATGTCAAATCAGTTTCTTGCCCAAAGTCTTTATATTGCCCCAAGTCTCTAGATTCATCAGATCTAATGTTCTTATTTTATTTGTTGTTATTAAAAACATTCAGTTTATTTCTTCTTTGCCCTCCTGGAGGTTTCGGGTAAGCAATACCATTTGCATACTGATTGAGATCTCTCTCTAATTTATTCATTTTACCAATTTTCAATTGTGTTATCTGTTGCTCAATGGTATTATATATTCTAAGCATCTCATATTGTGTATTGTCATAAGAAGCATCAGTTCTAATGTCTTTATCTAGTCGATCCAAATCAACCATGAGCTGATTGATATCTGTTTGATTATATTTTATCATTAAATTAAGCAATTCTTTTCCACTTTTATCAAACAGTTGCAACAATTCTGTGTGAAATGGAGAATTATAAACCAAACCTGTGGGGAAGCGCCAAAATCGCAACCCCTTAGGTATGATATTATGTTTAATGCATTCTCTGAAGTATGCATTCTCCAATTGCAATTTTTTACATTTAACTAATTTATAGTCATAGTCATTTAATTTTGAGTCTAGTGAAGTAGTATTTATACTTGGCCCGCCTGAAAAGGCGAACAAAGATTCCAGCCATTCATTTAAAACCGGAATTTCATTTCTTTTATTGTCTTTATTTCTAAAAAAGTGTCCTAAGGCACGAGATGGCTGGTACACTCTATTATTACCTTGCACTTGCGGTTCAATATTTTGCCGCTGATCTTCCAAACCAGTCTTAGGAATATTGTCCATATTCACTTGATTTCCATTTCCTAGGCATACAGGCGTTAAATTAAAATTGCTGGCATCGTTAGTTGTTTCAACATGCAAACCTGCTTTTGCACTATTGACCTCTGCAGCATTAAGTCTCTCATATAACCCATCCACTTGCTGGGAAAGTTTCAAAATTAGAGCTGTTAAATTTCCAATCGACCCGTCGGTCCTATTAGAGACGTCATCCAGATGTACGCACTTTCGCTACCATTAGTAGACAACATAACTCCAAACAACGAACAAACTGGATACTAAACACCAAAGCAAAAAGCCACCAACTGGATACGAACTAAATTTATTATACAACCAAAGCAAACTTCAGTAGTTAAGTAAACGAACAAACAATAAATTGTGTAAACTTCAATTTTTTTTTTATTTTATTTTATTTTATTTATTTTACATTTGTTGACCGGGCTAGTCTAGCTGGATATGTGTCCATTTTCAGTAGAGGCCCAGGGAGAAAAGCTCCAAGAGTTATAAAATACTAAAAACAGAGACTGATAATACAAATACAAGGATTTTACATCAGGACTAGTTAATACATGTATTACATAAACATAATCAGAGCAAAAACATAAGTATAATAAACAAATGATTTTAAAAGATTTTTTTTTTTTTTTTATCAAAAGAGAATAAACATATGACTGTGTACAATATTTTATAAAGGGGGAGCTACGAGGATATAGACAAAGGTAAATGCAGGAATTATAGGGAAAGAAAGGTTAAACAGGTAGAAGTAGAGTTAAGCTGGGTAGGTGCAGGAGCACAGCCAGTGTTTACTAAGATGAATTTTCAGCTGTTAACAAACAAACAATAAAATGTAAGCGCTTTTGTTTAAGTAATCTTAAACTTCCTGTCACTCTAGCAACTCCCGAAACTGTTATGAGAGTAATAAGCCAAGTATGTCCTATCTACACCCCCATGTTGTCAAGCTGTGACCAGAGTGTGTACAGTAACAGAGTGAGATGTATGTGCATAATACTAATGTGTAATCTGGTACTTTGTGTGGCAACATTCAGGTAGTGCTAACAAACATTGCTCCCACAGGTACATCAGATACGGACACTGTGCCGAGAAATAAAAAGTTTGATACCCTGTACTGGTACTGTTTACTCTGGTATTGTATGGAATTGTGAGTGTTGCAGTTGCTCTGAATAATAAGGTATCACTGATCACTGTCACCCACATTGTGCTACATAATATAACTGTGTAGGAAAGTCTGTATAAGAGTGTTGTAAGTCACTAAGGGTTGAAGAGGGCAATAGTCTAGATATGTCCTGGTTCACCTGCATGTGGTCAAGACATGGCCAGAGTCTGTGCAGAAAGAGATGGACAGGTATGTGCACAACATCAACCTGGAATCTGGGAGTATGTATAGAAACAGTTAGTTAGTGTTAACAAATATTTCCTCCACAGGTATACCAGGTAAGAGGTGTATACTGCAGGTAAAACCAGTTCATTTATAAAGATGATGACAGCCATATCACTGTCCAAACTAAGGCAATATGGTAGTGTAGTAATACTTGTAAGGTACAGACAACAGAACTGACTAGGAAAGTAATACCAACTACAGGAATATACTAGTTGTTAATTGACATCTCCCCCACCACCATATCTCCAACAATAAACTAAATACCCACCTCAACCAGTATGTGATGACATCACTGTTCTGTTGGGACATATGTCCTACTGGCTGATAATTATTTAACCTGTCTCCATGCATGTGCTATGTTGAATTACTCCAACAGTGGTGGCATGGGGCCATCAATGTACCTGCATGCTGTTGTTAATACTATTGTAGTCTCATATATGCATGTGTTCCGTTTGCTATGCAACTGTTCTGTATCTGGTGTCTGGGTTAATGGGAATATATATGCATGCTGTTATACCTAACCCTGGAATGTGTTGACTCTTACTAACCCACAAATGTTGATACACCATAAACACCACAGGACGTATGGGAATGCGGGTTCTAGCGGACCCACCTGTCCCACTTCAGCTGGCCATAGCACTGGGCAAAAGCATGTTTGGGGCCCAACCTGGGACCTCCTCATCCCTTGGTCCTGCATCCCCTTCGGGTGGAACCGCCTCAGGGGATGGGGCTCACCTCCCCGGGAGTGAGCGCAGACAAGAAGCTGTCACCCATCGCCAGGTCCGGGTTGTGGTGTGAAGAGAGCTCGATCAGCAGTTTGGAGATCTTCTATGCCAGCTTGAGGGCTGTGTGTCATGACTAGAGGGTCGGCCTGGCTCTCCGACTCAGCCCCCAGCACAACCACCTTCAGGACCGTGAAGGTGCAGTGGTGATTGCCCATGGGTGAGAATGTCAGTCCCACTGTTTCCACTAGGGGGCTCATGGACTTCTGATTTCCCAACACCCCTATCTATCAAGGTGTTTACCCCCCACATGTGTCATATAACGCCCCTGTATGTGTCTTGTTTGTCTTGTCTGTTAACCTATCCAACCTAACTCCCCAAATATACCTACTATCCCTCTCCAACATCCCACTGTCACCTAAGAAAAAAGGGCAATCTGTTCCCAAAAAAATATCTCGCCCCATACATAGCTGTCCATTTTGCACACATGTCCACTGGACACATAATCTGGTCTAATTGGCATCACAACCTATTATTGTTGTCCTCACCCCTTTCTCGGGGGTTTGAGTGTCCCAATCTACTTCCAAATTCAGTGTATATGCACAGCTGTTGCTGTAGAAGAAATGGGCAACTGTGGACCTTCCCTACACCCTTCCTGTACATCCCTAGCTATTTTCCCTACTGTCTTTCCCTCTTTGTGCCCCTTTTTCACTACTTTCCTATCAACCCTTTTGTCTTTTCTTTTAAAAAAATTAGTGCGGGGGTAAGCAGGAGTAAGCACTTTTAAGCAGCAGTAAGCAGGTTTAAGCTTGTTTGCACGGGGGTAAGCAATGCCTACACAGGTTAAGCAATTGAGAAGCTAATTCAGTAAAATAAACTGTAACCGAAAGTTAGCAGTGCTTACCTCCGCACAAACCCACTCAAACCCACTTACAACTGCTTAAAAGTGCCTTAATCTCTTTGTATCCAAAGGCCCTTGTTCTGCCCAGCAACAAAATAAACAGCCTCTACAAAGCTCAAACCCAGGACACTGCACACCATAGCCAAAGTGATTTAACACTAAGCCATGTCAGATATAAAGAACCCTGATGTTTTCACAATAATATCATCCAGCCCAGTCATTCAACAGTACAGGAAAAGTATCATAACATGTAGATGTGTATGTGTGTGTGTGTGTGCGTGTGCGTGTGTGTGTGTGTGTGTGTGTGTGTGTGTGTGTGTGTGTGTGTGTGTGTGTGTGCATATGTATATCTAAATATATATATCTACATATATATATATATATATATATATATAACACACACACACACACACACATATATATATATATATATATATATATATATATATATATATATATATATATAAAATCATACATACATACATACATATGCATACGTCTATAGATATATATGTCTACATCTATATATCTATATATATATATATATATATATATACAGCAATATATATATATATATATATATATATATATATATATATATATATATATAAGCAGATATATATATATATATATATATATATATATATATATATATATACGTATATATATATATATATATATAGGTATATACAGACATACATCTGTAGATATTACACTGTATATAAGTTCAGTTATAGGCTTGCTGTTCTTGAACTGTTTGTAAGTTTCTGTGAGGCCATTTTTTGCTTGGGCTAAAGGAAAGTCTCTCTGTTGATCAGTGGCAGTGAAAAACATTGAGCAGCCTGCCTGCCCCTGTGGGAGTAGTTACTGACTTGAAACTGTAGTTTTATTGGCCATTCTGGGTCAATTCCAAAACTCCTTCATCTTCCTCTCTTAAAACCCTCTTTTGCGCGGTTTTGCGCGTTTATGAGCATAGTGCAATAGCGGGCAGCGCCGCCTAATTGGGTTTAAACTATTCCTGGCTCCACAAAGTCTGCTCTTCACTTTTTCCCTTAGAACTGCTCTATCTCTCAATTTAAACACCATATTCTCATTCTAAGGCCCTTCACTGGTCCAATTAAGTAATCCTACAAGTTAGCACTATTAAACCATAAGCACTACTTACTCTTATACTCTCTACGATTACCCTGTCCTCTATTGGTCTGTCTTAAATTCAGTTTCCCTATTACTCTAGCATGTCCAAAGGTCAGTCAATGGTTTCCTCTCCAGTCCAGCTGGTGAATCTGGGAATTTTGAGGCAATGTTACAACTGTCTCATGTACACGGACAACACTCTCCTCCTCCAAACAGGTTCAAATATATGTGAGAGATGCAACTATTTAGCCAAACTGGAGGCTGAGCTCTCTCATCTCAAAACTGGTGTAACCAGTCAGGAGGAGAAGGTGACCTCACACAACACAATTCCAGTATCACATAGTCCCACCACATCAGCGAACCAAACACATAAATACACAAAAACATACTCGGAGGCTCTAAATAAAAATCTACCTAAGCAACAGAGACCTCCAAAGCAGACATCCAAGTAAACGCTACCTCAAAACAAAACACTCACAACACACAGCCCACAAAGTCAGTGTGCCAAGCAGCCACAGCCCTTAAGGCTGAATAACACACCTGATACTCTTGTTATAGGTGACTCTATTATCAGACACACTGACGTCCCGCTCACCAGGCTGAATAAAGAGAAGGTCACAGTGAGCTGCCTGTCGGGTGCTAGGATCTGACACATAACGCAAGCACTCAGGTCACTCCAAAGCAAATACAAATATGACTCAGTCATTGTACATGCTGGTGTGAATGACCTGAGACGTACCTCCCTGGACTACATGAAAAGAGACATAGAGTAGCTCTCTGATCATGTAGCCCAGGCTGGTATGACCCTGACCTTGAGCAGCATCTTACCCTCACCTAGAATGATGCCACAGTACAAAGACAAAATGATCGATTTTAACAATTGGCTAAAATTTTGGTGTCATTCAAAGGGGATCCAGTGTCTGTCAGCCTGGGATGACATGCTCGACAAGCCACGTTGCTTAGGGACAGCTTGCACCTGTCACCACTGGGCTTTCGGATATTGGCAAAGGCTCTTGCCACCCCATAGTGCCTTTTTAGGCAAGGCTCAAAAGTCAAACCCACCCCATAGACAGCACAAGGAACAAGAAACTAAGGGTAATGCTGCTAAATGCCAGAAGTCTTAACCTCAAGATGCACTTTTCAAGCTCTCCTCAGTATGGAGAACATCGATATCTGTGCAGTGACAGAAACCTGGTTCAAGGCTCCAGAGAGCACCCCAGCACTACCAGGCTATACCTCATATCATGCTTTTTGGCCCCAAAACCCAGACCGAACCACAAAAGGAGGGGGAGTTTCCATATTTATCAAGGATATCCACACCTCCAGGTTAGTGGCATTGCACGAAGTATCGGAGATCATCCATGTGCAACTAACAGTGGGCAAGACTGCTTTTCAGTTTATAGCATCCTACAGACCACCCTCTCAAAGTCAGGAATCCCATTTGGCTTTCCTGAAAACATTGGAGAACATGAAGATCTCTCCGAACACCATTATATTGGGCAACTTCAACTACCCAAACATTGACTGGAAACACTACTCGAGCCCCAGCACCTTAGCCCAAAGATTCCTGGAAATTATAAACTCAAATGCTATGGAACAACTAGTCACCACTCCCACAAGAGGGGACAACATACTAGACCTGATCATTACCAACATGGGGACTCTATGCTCCACACCAGAAGTATATCCCTCATTGGTAAGATCAGACCATAAATTAATTTCACTGGATGTCCACATCCCACCCCACCCCAGCCCAGAAAACCACAGTGAAAAACTTCTCAAAAGCGAACTTCTCACTTCTCAAAACCAAAGTGGAATCCTTCAAGGCCCCAGGGCCAGTGGAAACTACAGCCCAAACTGCAGAATCCTATATAAATGCATTCTACGGACATCTCCAGGAATGCATGGATCATGCTATCCCAAACAAAACCAAGACCCAATCATCCAAAGGCAGGCATCCAGTCTGGTGGACTCCTGCCATAAATAAACTGTACAACAGAAGGAGGAAGCTACTACATGATAGAGCAAAATCCCTAATAGGGAAGGCATCTCTGATCAGTACTAGCAAAAATTACGATCCCTCATAAAATCCTCCAAGGCCAGCTTTGAGAGAAAAATTGCACAGGACACCAAAGACAATCATAAGGCTTTTTCAGTTATGTTAGAAACCTGGGATGCAACTCCCAGACTTGTTCTGAGTTGATTCTAAACGACAAAAATACACTGAACCCACAGACATTGCCAATATCCTGGCAGACAGGTTCAGTGCAAACTCCCCCCCCCCCCAAAAAGCAAGAATCTATCCCACCAGGGGGCTGCCTCCCAAACATCTCAGATGCTCAGGTGAAGGCTGCCCTCTCCAAAGCAAAAAACACTGCTTCCATGGGACCAGATGGCGTCCCAGGTTGCGTCCTACATGAACTACAAGAGGAACTAATCCCTCAAATAAAACAGCTATACAATCTCAGCCTCACTACAGGATATGTGTCCACAGAATGGCGTACAGCAACAGTGGTCCCACTCCACAAAGTGGAGCCTCTACGGACCCTGGAAACTATCACCCCATAAGCCTGACTAGCTTAGTCTGCAAGGCTATGGAGAGGATCATCATGGAGCTCATAAACAAAGACATTGGGGACCTACAGACACTAGATCCTACCCAGTTCGGCTTTGTCAAGGGCAGATCCTGCCTTTTGAACCTGGTTGACTTCTTTGAAACAGTCAACAAAGCCATAGATGAAGGGAAGGCAGTCCACACAGCCTATCTGGACCTTGCAAAGGCATTTGACACAATACCCCACTCGGGCATCATAGATAAGCTATCCAGCTTAAATATAAACCCCTATGTCACAAGATGGGTCGCAAACTGGCTCAAAGACAGAACCCACAGAGTGAGAGTTGCTGGAGCCATGTCAGACTTGAAACCGGTCACAAGTGGCATCCCACAGGGTTCTGTCCTGGGACCACTCTTGTTCGGTATATACTTTTCCGAGGTACAAGCAAACGTGGGAGGACTATGGCTCACCAAGTTCGCAGACGACTGCAAACTGGGCCATAACCAACTCTCCAGCTGACACAAACATCCTTCAAAAAGGTCTCACAGAGACAGATAACTGGTGCCAGCGCCATGGTTTAAAGCTAAATGCCAAAAAATGTATAGTCATACCCTTTGGCAAAAACAATGTGCCCACAAATTACCACATAGGCGGAAACCCATTAAGTACAGAGAAAGTTATTAGGGACCTGGGGACCCAAGTTGATAGCAATCTCTCCTTTGAAAACCACATTGCCAAAGTGGTTAGAAAGACCCTCTACATAGCCCACCTCATCACAAAGGGTTTCACATCTAGATCAAGAGAGGTAATCGTGCCCCTTTATTCATCCCTCATCAGGCCCATCATAGAATACAATGCCCCTTTTGGGATGTACTATACCCGACACCTGCAGCAATTAGAAAGACCCCAAAAGTATCTCACCAAGAGGATCAAGGGTCTCAAACAGATGCCATATGCTGCTCGGTTAAAAAAACTCCAGCTCTACTCAGTTGCATACCGCCTACTTCGAGGCGATCTATGCCTGACATACAAAGCTATGTCGAATCCAGAATTAATGGACATGCTCCACCTCAGTAAATCTAAATCCCTTAGAGCCACATGCTCGAGGGACTTGAACCTCAGCACAGAAATAATTAGAACTTGCTTGAGGGACAGGTTCATAACCCAGAGGCTCCCTTCACTCTGGAATAGAATTCCAGTTCATGTGAGGCAGAGCACCTCACTGAATCTCTTCAAGAAGAATCTCGATAAGTGGATGGGGGATCGTAGGTTTGTCCCAGGGATTACTCCCGTGTCACTATTAGACAGAGGCACAGTAAACTAAACCTTTAAAAGGGCACAGTATACTCAAATCAAGGGGTGGCGTAAGCCATACAGAATCGGGCTAGGCTTATAATTGCCCCAGGGCAGATAGCCTAGTATGAACCTATGAACCTATAAGATAAAAATGGGAACATCCACATTCACCGTTAATGGGGTTGATGGGGCCAAAACAGCATACGTATTGTACGAATAGGTATCCCCCCCCACAGCCAAACACGTCTGCCCTGCAATACACTACCAACTGTTGCAGATCCCATCCCCAGAACCTGACACAACATGGGCACAAGATGTTAACAGTACTCCTTCCCACCTGTATGATGTCAGGCCAGTATCAGTAACATATGCAGTACAGTCTGGCTATCATACGGAATGTACAATGTGGAAGTAATCAACATCCCTAGGATACATATACACAGACACATATATGCAGATACAGATATACATACATATATATATATATATATATATATATATATATATATAGAGAGAGAGAGAGAGAGAGATACGTAACTACACATACACACACAGAGATATTTATAGGAAGATACATATGTAGAAGGTGCACACAATACGGAACAGCCACTATGCTTACAGTTACCACCTTACCAACTGGACACTGTATGAGCCACCCATACAAATGACAATCTTTGCCTGCAACATATACCCACAGAGAGGTCAAAGGATATAACACCACACACAGGTTTGCATACATGGGAAAGCTTTATTTGTGTACTATTACAGTTGTATATGCCATGTCATATAGCTGTTTAGGCACCGGCATCCATATAAACAGAGTAATGCAGCTGTGAAGCAGTTATACTAATACAGTAGTCTGGAAAAGTTTACATATGTTGCTGTTCAAGCCGAGGCCTTCAAGTAGTACAATAGTAAAGACAGACTGGGCCACAGCATACCAAACAATCAACAGTAAGTAATGCAGATGTATAGTCCAGCAGCCTCTATCTACACTCTGTACACAATCCCTAGGGGATAAAGACCTGAGTTGACACAATGGGATGTATCTGTTACATAACAAGGCATAACTGACACCACCACAATCACACTGACAAACAGAACAGTCTGTATGGCAGGAGGCAGTAGGCCTGCATTTACCCAAGGTGAATTATATGGTAATGTACATCCAGATACCTTAAGGCAGCTTACCCCTGATACCCCCACATGTTGTAACAGCCTAGGTTAGTTATGGTGCACCCCCCATAGACTGAATAATACAGGGCCATGAACCAAGGACCCTGTACGCTATTGTCACATTAACCACTACGCCATGACCACTGTGAAGACAATATGTCAATACACATATTGAGTAGTATTGAACAATTGCCCTTACTTCCACAATTGTGTAGTACTTGTTATTAATATGACTGTTGCATCACATATGTTGTTTTACCATAATGTACACATAGCAGATACATACAATGAGATACATCTGGGAGGATATACACACCCATGAGGTTTACACATGAAAGGAATATGGATATACCATGGATATATGGTTATAACAATAATGTATTAATATGTATCTATCTTATCCTGTATGTAATTTACTCTATATGTGGAGCTTTTCTCCCCGGGCCTCCGCTGAAAATGGACATATATCCAGTCGGATTCTCCCGGTCAACAAATGTAAAATAAAATAAATAAATAAATAAATAAATATATACATATAATAGATTGATATATGTCTACAGGCACATTCACATGTATACTCTTACATATGTCTGTATATATATATATATATATATATATATATATATATATATATATATATATATATATATATATATATAAATATATTCCAAAACCAGTAGAGACCCAGCAAATGTAGATGAAAAAAATCCCAAGAAGAAGGTAGCAACAACAGGAACAAAATGACGCCAATAGTCGTCGAAATAATCACAAAATCAATTTAATACACACCAAAAACGTAAGCGCTTTCACGGAGCAGAGTCCACTTCCTCAGACGTTAACATTACTGAACAAACATCTCACATATATACAGCACTAAGTCATTGGGCTCATCAATCAATTAAAATCACCATAGTAACTAAACACATTAAAACAAGGTGCGCCTATAAACTCCTAAAACACAACACTAAGAGTTGTTTAAAACCAAGCCTTAAAATGAAATACTACATTATCAAAAGTGTAGAACAATAAAATACATAGTTGTAGAATATAGCAAATAACAAAGCAGCACATGATACACCCACCTACCTCAACTTTCTAGCCTTAAGTACAGGTATAAGGGGCACAGTGTCATTAAGCCCACTCCCTCTGTGTGCTCCTAACCTGAGTATCCATCTAACTTCCAAGTTTTCAGTGTTATCCTTGAGATCTCCCAACCTCATACTCTCCTTTTGGAACTGCAGTATTTGAAAACAAAAACTGTGTGTTGTTCCTGCACTTATTACATGCTTCGCTAGGGCACTACAATCCCTGCGGGTGTTTATACAATATATATGATCCCTTATTTGTTCTTTAAGGGTTCTATTAGTTTTTCCTACATAAAAGGAAAAACATTGTGTGCAGTAAGCCACATATACTAAGTTTTTAGTATCACAGGATCCAGTACATCTCAATTCCCATAAGTACCCTGTGTCTGGATGTCTAAAAAATCTTGATTCATCAACATATTCACACTGGGCACAACGGCCACAGCGCTTAGTGCCCAAGTGCGGTAAGGTAGTCTCTTGTTTGTTTCGGTTGGGGTAACTTAGTTGTTGTTTTAAGGATGTCTGGTTCCGATATACAAACTTTGGACTATTACCTACAACTTGTCTAGTAAAATCATCTACTAATAGAATATGCCAATTCTGTATGATCAAATTCTCTACTACTTGTGTATTAGTACTATATGGAAGTACTATGGACAAATACGAAGAGTTCATCTTGTTCATTTCTCTTCTAGTGGTCCTAGCTGAATAATATGGCTTTGCTCGATCCGTTCTCTCACTACGAACTTTATCAAAGTTTCTGTTTATCTCAGATAATTCATACCCTCTATTCATCAGGTCATCTTTTAACCTATCTAGCCTGTCACTCAGTAGTGACTCATTACAGCATAATCTGGAGACCCTCATGGCCTGTCCCCTCAAAGTGTTCCTAAAAACTGATGAATTATGCATGCTATTTCTATGCAGAAATGATGGTTTATAGCATGGTTTCCTGTATGTTTGGGTTTGACAAACCTGATTGTCAACATAAACTTTAACATCCAGGTAGTCGATACTGGTATGGAAGACACTGATGGTAAATTTTAAAAAAGCATTGGAATCATTGATATACTCATGGAACCTATGTAACGTATCCTCCTCTCCTCTCAAGAGTTTTTAGACATCCAGACACCGGGTACTTATGGGAATTGAGATGTACTGGATCCTGTGATACTAATGTTTTTCCTTTTATGTAGGAAAAACTAGTAGAACCCTTAAAGAACGAATAAGGGATCATATATATTGTATAAACACCCGCAGGGATTGTAGTGCCCTAGCGAAGCATGTAATAAGTGCAGGAACAACACATAGTTTTATGTTTTCAAATATTGCAGGTCCAAAAAGAGAGTATGAGGTTGGGAGATCTCAAGAATAACACTGAAAACTTGGAAGTTAGATGGATACTCAGGTTGGTAGCACACAGAGGGAGTGGGCTTAATGACAGTGTGCCCCTTAAACCGGTACTTAAGGCTAGAAAGTTGAGGAAGATGGATGTATCATGTGCTGCTTTGTTATTTGCTATATTCTACAACTATGTATTTTATTGTTCTACACTTTTGATAATGTAGTATTTCATTTTAAGGCTTGGTTTTAAACAGTTCTTAGTGGTGTGTTTTAGGAGTTTATAGGCACACCTTGTTTTAATGTGTTTAGTTACTATGGCGATTTTAATTGATTGATGAGCCCAATGACTCAGTGCTGTATATATGTGAAATGTTTGTTCAGTAATGTTAACGTCTGAGGAAGCGGACTCTGCTCCGTGAAAGCGCTTACGTTTTTGGTGTGTATTAAATTGATTTTGTGATTATTTCGATGACTATTGGTATCATTTTGTTCCTGTTGTTGCTACCTTCTTCTTGGGATTTTTTCAATATATATATATATATATATATATATATATATATATATATATATATATATATATACATCTATATACATACATAGATATATGTATATATAGCTATATATGTATGCGCATCCTATGTGTACAGATATGCCTACTTATGTGGGTATATATTTAGATATTTATAACTATATGTGCATACATATCTATTCTGATATACCTATTGCTGTCAATATATATGTAGATCTCCATACGTATATGTGCATATGTATCTCTATCTGTATATGTGTAGACATATATTGCTCTGTATATGTATATATCTGAGAGTTTATATGTATATATATATATATATATATATATATATATATATATATATATATATATATATATATATACATATACATATCCATCTATGTATGTTGATATGTATATGTGTGTGTATATATATATATATATATATATATATATATATATATATATATATATATATATATGTATATATATATATAGATAATTATATATACATATATGTTCACCATATGTCCTGAACATGGAGTGGAGACCTACCTCAGCCCCAACAGTCCCAACATCTTAGTGCAAGGGGGTATTAGGTATGTTTTGCAGGTATATTTGTAGACTATTGCTACTGTAATAGGGATTGTCCTTACAGACATGTTGTGTGCGGGAGGTCACATCTGCTTTTAACATGTGCGCCATTGGCTACTGACAGAAGTCCTAAGGACACCATAGTACAGTACCACTGCTAGCACAGTAATGCTCCTGTGGACTACAGCAGAGATATGGCCAATATATGTGGACAGTCTGACACACTCTGGTCAGTCCAGAGGTATACACAGAACCCCCTTAGTGCAAGACATGTGGACCAAGCCTGACAATGTGGATGTTAACATGTAGATGGGTATATCACATAAATACTGGTATACATTTGCCCCCATAGGTTATGCATTCACCCACCCCTGTCTATCCTAATACATAATAACCACTGGTACAGAGGTGCCATGGCCACATACTACCCACTAGTTAGTGACATACATCTGTACAGCATCCCACTGCTTTGTCTGACATACATGACTGGTATGGTGACCCAGCAGCAGTACATCTGGCAAGTATCTGGACATAACATTTCACTGGGTAAGTGCAATAAGCTGCTAGGCATGTAACAAAGCACTGTGCAGGCTACAGGCAGACTGCCACAACACTGGCCTACATTTCCTATGGGGGAATACACATGTACCTGCATATATAGCAGGCTCTACAGGTATGTCACAGCACAGAGTAACAGATGCCTGTGTGAAAGTGCATAATCACAACCAATGTGAACATAGCCACAGCCACATATGGTAATCTAGCATACTATTACAGTATATGGACTATCTGATCAACACCATCCTCATATGTGCCACTCACACACTAACCCTACATATACTGGGCCACTACACAGTGTGGTCCGATGCCTGTCTGTGGTATGGGACATGTGTGTATTTGGCCCTACAAATATGTAAGCCAATAGGGTAACATACAGTGGAGCAGCATGTAACATCAGATAGAACAGGACCAAGAACAATGACATCTACTACAGTCTGTACACAGGCCAAGGTACATATTCACAATATACACACTGTTGACAATCACCATAAGTACTGTACACACAACAGAATTCCCAGGTTATGTCCTCAAATATAACCCCTACTATACATAACGTGTATCAGTCTGATATTTCACTGGCTTGTTATCAGATATGATATCAATAAATATGGTGTACAGAACATATGCACCTCTTACTGTATGACATATGTACAAAGGTTGACAGAGTTGTGGCTGGAGGCACAAACACAGGGCCAATATTGACATGTTGCTGTGATAACCTCATACATTTACTGTTGTAACAGGGTTTGTTGCAACATATGTCCTATGAGGGATATGAAGTCAGTAACTCTCACAACTGCCACCATGTACTGACTGCAATCCACACACTATGCTTCTGCAGTTCACAGATAGGTGCTCTGTGGGTAACACAAGAAACATAATGCACCACACACTACCCAGTCTGCAGATGACCCTACAGATGGGGTTTTCCTCATAAACATAGCACTGACATGACAGATATTAGAACATGTAGGACAGCCATATCCACACACACCCAGGTAAACCAACATTACTCCAAATGCATTATAGCAGCACTTACAGTCTGTAGTCAAGGCAGGCACATCCCCCTCCTGTGTGTTGGCCTGTTTCCACAGTGTATGTTGTTAGAGGTAAATTCCCCAATCCATCTGTGATGCTGTTTACCAAACAAGAGATCTAAGTCCTGTTCACAGTGAATTAAAAGCCTCAACACCAACATGATGTTCCTAGATATAGGAGTGTGTTTCCATGCAATTGGCTATGGGAATGTTACAACAGCTGTTCCACATGCAATCAGCTAGAGGAGGGCTGCAATTCATGCAGAGGCCATCAGCTGAACATGAGCATCACTTACAATACACATGCTGCTGCCTAAGCAAAGCAGGTGTAAGTCTCCGCATCCACCAGAGAGGGAGTGAGAGAGGCAGGCAGAGGCAAAGATAAGTCAGGGAGGGGTGGGAGAGTAAAACTTAAGCATGTTTGTGTCACACACCTACCAGTACAGGGTATCAAATCCCTGACTGACTATGTATTGCTATCACATGTCTATGCAGTCATTGGATGCACCACATAGGTGACATGGTGAGGAGCCCTCCAAACATATATGTGATGGAGAGTGACATCTGCAACAGTGATATGGTAGCTATACAGTAGGTGTAGTACACGTAGCTATCTGCATGAACAGGTGCCAGTGTCAACACAGCCACACTCTCCCAGGGACCCACATACATTGACATACTTGACAGGGTCAGGAATACAACTCATTACTAGTTAGATTACAACAATACAGTACTGTGCAGATATCACATGCATCACAGGGGTTATCCAGAAGTTATATGGGCAAAGGGTATGTGGAGGTATCTAACATCAGACAGCATGCTTCAGTATACCAATGGGGGTGGTAGTGAGTGCGAATGCAGTCATAGGCATCATACACCAAACACACAGGCACAGGGTGCCAGTACTGACATGCATGGGTGCATTGCTTCACAGGTGTGTAGTGGTCGACTGTGCCAGATGGCTATACAAGGCTAGGTGATGGGTATACCTTGGCATAAGGCCACATGACAACAGTCAGGGGTGAAGTGTCTGGATTGGCCCACACAGGTGGGTATTGTATTCACCATCCAGTCACCTGGGTAACTATTGTGTGTGGCCATTGCAGTGCATTGCTTGCCATGTATTTGTTCCTTAGTCCATGACATGGACAGTGTCTGGGATGTGCACATGTCCCACATGCATGTACAGTGACATGTGGAACTGTACCTGGGGTGTCTGGCCCATGTTGTGTACATATATTGTTATCATCAGATGTGCCAGTCCTGGTCTCATGTGGCAGGAACTGGTAATGGACATCAGGTTGACCCTGCACCTACATTGATAGCATGATACAGGTATTCCCTGGTGTCAGTGGCATCTGGCCATACAGGCATGTGTTTAACGCATGGTATGTCCTTTGTGGGTCACATTTGATGGCACCACAGGCTTTTCAGGTGTCCAGTGGGGAACATAGGGAAGGTGCACTGTCTGCATGTATGTGCCTATTGGACTGATGGACAGGGTGACATGTCCTCTGTAGCCCCCTGCAATCACATCATGGTTACTATCCATGGGCAATATGCAGGGTACTACCAACATAGCGGTTGTGGTCTAGGCAAGTGTGTGTGTGTGTGTGTGTGTGTGTGTGTGTGTGTGTGTGTGTGTGTGTGTGTGTGTGTGTGTGTGTGTGTGTTTGTGTGTTTGTATGAGACATGGGTTGAGAGTGTTCTCTGGGTAATACAAGGGTTGCTAATGCTATTTTCCAGGCCTTGATGTCACATGTAGGAGTATGGATTTGCACCCCAGCCTCTCGGCTATTTCACATCTGTTATCCCTGTAAGGTAGACATTGTGACATATACTAGGGCCACCATATAAGAAATTTGCAAAACCAGCTCCACAATGAGTTACACACTCACAGCCAGCTCCACACAGGATATGAATGACAAACACAGACAAACACACCTGCCATGTCTGGGATTAGAACTAGTTTATCCACTACAGCAGTACGCAGTTATATGATGTGCCATGGAGATTACTGGGCTACAGTTTCCCCAAAGGTGTATTTCACAGTGAATGACATCAGCAGGCTTCCCAAAATAGGGCATTTGTATTGTAGTGAGTGTGAGTAGCCTAAAAAGCATTGCTCCCTACACAGACATAGAAACACACACACAAACATCCACACCTGCCATGTGTAGGAATACAACTCCTACCAGAGTTCTATATCACACTACAGCATTATACTGTTATAGGACGCACCACAGGGATTACTGGAGTACTCCTTTCCCAAAGGTGTATTTCACAGTGAATGACATCAGCAGTCTTGCCAAAGTAGGGCATTTGAATTGTAGTGAGAGTGACTAGCCTAAAAAGCATTACTCTCTACACAGACAGAGGTATACACACACATGCAATTGCCATGTCTGAGATTAGAACTCCTACCTAACTAGTTTATCACACTACAGAAGTACACAGTTATAGAATGCGCCACAGAGATTACTGGGCTACACCTTTTCCAAAGGTGTATTTCACAGTGAATGACATCAGCAGCCTTGTCAAAGTAAGGCATTTGATTTGTAGTGAGTGTGACTAGCCTAAAGAATATTACTCTCTACACAGACAGAGGTACCCACACACACAGTTGCCATGTCTGGAATTAGAACTCCTACCTATTTTATCACACTACAGCAGTACGCAGTTATAGGACGTGCCACAGAGATTATTGGGCTATACCTTTCCCAAAGGTGTATTTCAAAGTGGATGACCTCAGCAGGCTTGTCATCATAGGGCTATGGGGAGGGCAGTGTGTGTGCATGGGCCATAACCCATTCATCTAGAAGTTGACATACCACATGTGGGTACATGCAGGGCTATATTCTGCAGGTACGTGTATACAGCTGCTAGATGACTATTTCCTTGTACAGTCATGTTGCACAGCTAGCACTTGCACCACATAGTCGGTACTGCTGATGGATGCCGGTGGCTAATTTCAAGAGTAAGTGACATCTGAACCTCATGTGGGTGTAGCCATGTGGCTGTGTGCTGGGTGGGACAGGCCTAGATGGTTCCTTGTCACAGTCACTCTCTTCCACACATCTATGTACATCTACTTTTGGCTTTTATAGTGTGTTGTCCTTGGATATATGTCTGTATTCCTATCCAGTGTGTGTGCAAAGCATGACTGGTGCATACTGAGGAGTGTATGCACTAACATCTGCAACTGCCAGATATGTATGGTCCACTGTTGTTTGCAGACTTGGGCTTCATTTGTTTGTGTGTGAGCATGCCCAGTATGACCTTTCAGTATGTTGTTGTCTGACCTTGCCTTCATTCCTCTAAGTGTGTGAGCATGTCCGTTATGCCCTTCTGTATTGAATGTGTGGATTGATTCCGGGTAGCTTGATCTCCATTGCAGACCTTTGTGTTGTACACCTACAGGTAGAAAACTGTTTCTGCAGGGTATCCGTCAATCATTTGGCAATATGGGGACAAACTGTGCAGGGGATAGTGTGTACTGTAAGTGATTGTGTCTGTGCTGCTTCAGATACATGGTACTGCTGTTGGCAGAAATATTCAGACGTGTACTGTTATACACTGTGATGTTTTCTGTCCTCGTGTACTGTCAGGTGGACATTCTTGCTCACAGTGATGCCTTGGGGGACAAGGGTGACTGCAGCTGTGTCTGGTATTGTGGACAGACACCTACATATTCATGGTAAGTTAAGCCATTCTGGAGGCCGTGCTGCAGACACTTGCTGCTGGGTCTGTGTATCCAGTTCAGCACCTTGGTACAGTGCTGGCAGAGGATCCCATACTTGTACATCCATTGACATGACAGTATGGCCTTATCTTGCTGTGGCAATACCTCACAGCTGTACAGATTTGCACAGGTTACACAGAGACAGGTGCCATGAGTCAGGACATTACCCCTATTGTGGTGATTGGACAAGTATGTAGCCACCCATTTATGTGTTTGCAGCCAGGGACAGTGTGTGCACACAGCTTTGTGTCAGACCTTGCACATTCCATGCTGCCCATGCTCCAACCCCTCCTATGTTATTCTATCCTCTTCCATACATTATGCATACATTCCCTGATACTTTCCCTGAGGTTATCACACCATCACAGCTGTGTTTTGGTGTTGGTCCACGGTTCATGCAGTGGGACATGGTGGATGTTACTGTGGTATGTCCACATGGCCTTGCATATGGCTTATGTGGAGTGTATTATGTTGTTATTTGGGTGTCCATAACATAACATGCATTGGCAGTACGTGTGAGACATAGGCCTTTGGCAGAGGCCTGTGGGCCACTTGGTGTTGATGTGGACCACATGTGGCAGGCCGTTGCATTCTGTCAGTCCTGCAGTCTTAGACCACCATACAGTATATTCCTCTGGGGTGACAGGGTAAGTGTGCTAGGTTTTCATGCCAATACCTTCTATCAGTCTTGATCAGGTGGTGTGGATGCTGGCAGAGTGCTACCTATGGCTACAGACACACCTGCATGGGACACCTGCACTGCATGCTGCATTCTTTTGCTATTGCCATGTACAGGTGGGGTCATATTGTACCCATTCCCCACAGCAGGGATACGACCAGAGGCGTACCTGTGGGTGGTGGGTGAACTGGGTGCATGTGTGCTATGGACACTACTTGCATCTGACACACAGATATGTATGGGGCATTCCAGTATGCTGGTAAGTATGTGCAGGTACATCAGCTGTTTCCCAATACATTAGTTCTACCTTCTTTGTGATCTGCAAGTGTTCGGGCAGACAACACTGGTATCCCCTACTACAGGACCAGATAATGTGATGCATACCTGTTTGTACAATTCCAAGGGTGTGTCCATTTCACAGTTACACAATATACACTGTATGTCTGGGGTACTTTCCCCTGTGTACTGCTTGTATATCTAGCCCAACAGCCATGCCATTGCCATGTCAATCTTTCAGATGGTGACACATATTACCATCATACATTTACAATGTCTTACTGTTAGCATGTGTTATATTGGTGGGAATTGTCTTTGGCATTGCAGTTGTGAGGACTTGGCCCTGTCATCAGCAGTAATGAGCAATGGCCACCAGGTCATACCTCAACATGTATACATACTGACAACTCTTACACAACATGAAACACACACCAACCTAACACACACATACCTGCATATTGTGCAAATGCTACAATCTATCCTGCTACATTGGCTACCTCTGGGCATCTGTGCTCCACTGGTATTATACCTACACATGTATGTTACTACATGTCTACATAAGGTTGTTTGGGGAGCACACCTGACTGTTTCTACATTTCTACACAGAATTGGGGGAGGCACACTGGACTATTTCTACATCTCTACACAGGATTGAGGGGCACACCTGACTGTTTGTACATTTCTGCACAGGATTGAGGGGGCACACCTGACTGTTACTACATTTCTACATAGGATGGGGGCACACACCTGACTGTTTCTACATTTCTACACGGGATTGGGGGGGCACACCTGACTGTTTCTACATTTCTACATACGATGGGGGGGCACACCTGACACTTGTACACATTTGCTATGATTGTACTGGTATGTCGGGTACTACATTTCATTCTGTATTCTAACCTATTATGCTGACTAGAGGCATATCATTGTACTACAGGTCTTAGTTTTGATTGACCTACATATTAGTTTCTGACTTCCTACCCTTCAGAACTCACATCCCACTGCCTGACCTGATGTAGTCTGTCTGTGTACGCCTGGGGGGGGGGGGGGTTACCCATAGGCATCATTCAGAGGCCATAGCACAGCCTTTGTTTGTGTTTGTCTACACTTGTCCTGCTGGCTGAGACTGTTGTTGGGTATGTGAACCTCCCTGACTCGCATGTGTGAGTCATATGAACACACATGTGGCCCAGCAAATTTACTGCAGTGGGTTTTTTCACCCTGTGTAGTACTGGCTACTATGGTGATACCTGTATTTGTTACAGATATCATGGTGCCACTATAGGTGTCTACTATCTGCTGGCATCCTATTCAGCCACCCGATTCCCTTGCATGCTCACATCCATACCATAGATAGAAGTGACTACCCATACTACTCCAATCAGCAATCGGTAAGGGGAGTAACTTACCTTGTGGGTGTGCCAGTATTGAGGATGGTGCTGAGGGCTGCCTATGTCGGATGCGCATAGTACACTCCCTATACATGGTTGAGCACAGGTAGTGTCATCTTTGGCACCCCTTTTACTGTATGTGCGAGTCAGAGAGAGGTGTCATTCCCTGGGTCCCTCCTGTGTCAGTGTATGTGCTATGTGTTGCCTCTTTGCCAAGGCCATAGCATACTGGGCACACCTCCATCTGCCTACTGGGGCAGGCTCAGGTTGTTCATCCTCCGAGTCACACTGTGCCTGTGCAGGCCTTGGCATTGGTGGGGGGCTGTGTGGCCCTGCCCCGTGCTGTTCCTGTTGCAGCTGTTTCCGTAGGATCATATTGTATAGCATGGCACATACGATGACAATTTGGGTACATGTAGCTGGTGAGTACTGCACAGCTCCACTGGATGTGTCCAGGCACCGGAACCATGACTTGAGCATCCCAAACACACGCTCTATTATGATTCTGGTCTGTACGTATGCCTCATTATGGCGTTCATATTTGGGTGTGTGTGCATTTCTGATGGGTGTCATCAGCCACGGCTTCAGTGTGTAACCAGCATCCTCCACTAGGTGACCGTAAGGGATGTTCCCACTGGCAAATCTCTGGTACAGCGGCATCAGATACCAGATGTGGGAATTGTGATAGCTTCCAGGGCAACCAGCACATACATTCATTATAATGCCCTGGGCATTGCACACAACCTGGCAGTTGATGGAGGGGAGGCCCTTGCAGTTGATGTAGATCCCACAACACTCATCGGGTGGTGTTTTGATGCATATGTGTGTGCAGTCTATAGCACCCACCACCTCGGGGTATTCTGCTATTTGGTGGAAGAGATGCATATTGCTGGCCAACACCTCATGGGTGTTGAGGAAATATACATGCTCACCAGCTGACATGGCATCCAGGAACTGGTGGAATACTCTGGATGCTGATGCCTGTGAGATCCCCATGATATCCCCAGTTGGGCTTTGGGAAGTTCCTGTGGCTCGTATTCCTAGGCCTACACATACCTTGGTATCCACTGGGATGTGTTCCCCTCTGTTAGTTCTGTGTGTCAGGAGTGGCCAGCACAGCTCAACAATTTGCTGTAGGAGGTCCCTATCCACCCTATAGCGCTCCACTATCTCCAGCTCATGTAGCCCCTGGTAGGTTACCCTGGGTCTGTACACTCTTCTCCATCTCCTCACTGTGGGTTGTTCGACAGCATTCTCATACTCACCACCCTCAGCCTCTTCCACATGTTGCTGTATGATAGCTGCTGCAGCCCCTATCATTTTGTTGTTTTGTTTGTTAAAACTTCCCCGCTTGTATACACCGGTGGTGCAGAGTATGGGAAAAACCAGAGGGAAAGGTGTTTGCATAATTTATAGTAGTGTTCTGGGCTGAACTGGTCTCCTGCCTGTGTAATTGACTGATTCTGATACATTTCACCTGCCAGCTATGCTAGTTCTCTGAGATTACCTTCCTACTGCTGTTTTCCCTTCCCATTCCCTTCCTGTTTGAGCCCGAGGGCGCGCCTCACAGAGTGCTGAAATGTGCACAGAGTTGCTATTTCCTGGTTTACCTTTTTTTTCCTTTAAAACCCAGTGCGCGCCATGGACACCCGCTTAGGCAATGTAAAGAGTGCTAGGCAGCCTCAGACACATCCCCTTGCTTAGCTCTGCTAAGCTAGAAACAAGCCCGGTCCACAGGGCTCCAATCTGCTTACAATATGCCTGACACAACCCCCTATGATGTCAGCTAACTCCTAGGCTTGCACCAAGCTATTCCTGCTCTTACACTGTCAGGTTCTCACTAGCATTCAGGGGAAATCTAGGATTCATTATCATTCCCCTCATTTACATAGGATTGCCTACTGATGCATAGTTACATGTCCCACACTGAGCCTCCCCCTTTAGCAACCACTATTCACTGGCCATGTTGTCTTCTGCCTGCCATTGAGTATAATGGCAAAATAGTGATCTTGGTTAGAATGCTTATTTTATGTTTTTTTTCTTATTCACCCCCCCCCGATCCCATTTGTGTGCTGCTGCCCTACGCTTAAACAGCTGAAATCAGCTAAAAAAAATAAAAGTTGATTTTTTTATTTTTTTGCAAGTGTTTTCCATGCCAATGGCCTTATAGTTGGCCATTGGCATGCTTTTTACATGATATCCACCCTTTATTTGGAGGTGTCATGGCTCCATTTTGTAATTTGCAGAAATGTACTCCGTTACTGGTGGAGTACATTTCTGTAGATTACACTAGTCCTGCATGGCCGGTTTCCAGCTTTCTGGATTGCAAATTCACCTCATTTGCATGGATTTCTCCTGCAAATGGGGCAATTTGCATACAGGGGCTGAGTCCGTGCAGGACTAGTGCAGGAGCGCACGTGCACACCCCATACAGGTTATTCCTGGATCGCACAGTAGACATATTGCCTGCTGGAGCTCCTGCAATAGTCCTGCACACCATGCAGGGGTTGCAGAATCTGGGGGAATGTCTTAGCCCGGGTCTATATTAGATAAATGAAAGTTTACCTTAGCAAACGCTATAATAACTGAAAATCCTGGACGTTGAACTCACTATTGTGGGCCCCCCACACCCCCCATTAAATATATATGCCAACTCCGAGATCGCACTACAGTGAGGAAGGGGCAAATATTCCAATCTTCACTGTACTGCGATCTCACAAAAAGCATATCAAGGTCTGGGATTTTCAATTATTAGAGCGTTCGCTAAGGTAAGCTTTCATTTATCTAATATAGACCCTCTTAGCCCAACACATTAAGTTAAAGCCTGGACATGCATTTTTATTCATGGTACTACAAGTACAATTTGAAAGTAGAAGGGGGTGGTGATATCAAACATGAAACAGAACTGAGTGAATTAAAATGGATAACTGACCTGCAGGCAGGTCAGCAACCAGGTTTATATGGATGTATGCCTTTAAAACCTTTATTAAGGGGGTGTAGGCCCAATTATTGATTCGTATTGTTTTTTAGCTATTTAAAATTATATTGTTTGTGTTCCCATATAGGATCTGAAGAAGAGCAGTGGCTTGAATGTGCTTATCCATTTTGTTATTAATAAAGCTTTTATTTCCTGCCATGGCAGCTCCAGTTGGTTTTTGTATTATTTTTATTTTATTTTGCTACTACTGTGAGCCCTTGATACTCCCATGGTTGTTGTGGATATATTAAATTTTAAAAGATAGACACAAATATAACGGGACATATAATATGTACACTGCAATTTGAAAAGAAACCCATAAGTATGCAAGGTCATAAAGTACACTCAGTAGAAGGTATACAAGGCCATAAAATACACACAATAGAGAACAGTTTGTTGGCAATGTATAAAAGTTGCAGAATAACCCACTAATATACAATGTCATAAAGTACCCGCAAAAGGGAATAGTTTGATTTCAGAGTGTTACAGATGTGAGGTAAAACATACTTAATACAATGTATAAAGATGAAAACAGAGTTGTAAATAAATAGGAAGCCCGCAATAGTAGGAAATGTATGGTTACAAGGATGAATTACTAGTTGGTAGGATACAGACAGTGCAATTGTAGGTAGCATAGAAGAAGAAGGCAACAGAGGTGGGGGAAATAATGATAGATGAGATGGAGAGAAATGAAAGAAAATGTGTGATGAGATGATTAGCTGAGGGGAAAATTAGTGTGGGGTAGGAGCAATACGGTATGAGATATGAAGTTGGAGGGAAAGTTTTAGATAAACAGGGAGGAGAAGAAGGCTAGAGAAGTAAGCGCAGGAGAAAGGAATAGCTAGATTAACCAAGAGTGGCTCAAGAGCAAAGCCAATTGTTATGAAGGAAGTCTTTTAGAAGTTTTTTTTAAAGTGAGATGGGTTGAAAGTGGTTAGGACTGGTTGAGGGAGTGCATGAGGGAGGGAGTATGAGCAGAACTGTTTTCCATTATCTACGAAGTATTTACATGCAGTGTTCCTGTTAAGCTGCTCAAAAAGAGTTTTTTTTTTCTTTTGAAATTTGCAAGAGTTTCTATGCCATTTAAATCTGGGCTTTAGAACTGGATTACAGACCTCCTGAGCCGGGCAGAAATGCTGAAGGAGTCGGTGAAGTGAACAGACCAGTCGGGTCTTTCGTAAAAGATAAAGCACCAATAGTACTGCATGGTGAAAGTAATAACCTATCACAGAGGTTTTCTGCATGCCTAAAGAGTGAGAGCAATCCACTCCTTTTATATGAAGCTAACAGTGAAGGAATGGCGGATTCTACGGATTTCACAGAATTGGAGGAACTACGACTAGCAATAGATAAATTGGAGGGAGATTCCCTCAAGCTTAAGCAATTAGTTACACAACAACACTTTGAAGTATGTTTGAGCAGAAAAATTATACTGAGAGGCTTGCGAGTTTTGAAAATGCCAACATACGGAGAACAGTATCCGGAACTTCTTGCGAGGTGGCAGAAGTTGAATTTAGAGGTGAGCCTAAACTATATTAAATTGCTGATAGAATTTGTTACACCTAAAGAAGAGAAATTAAAGATATCCATCCTACAGCAACAACAAGCCCTGTATGAATGGTTTAAATCAGGGCTAGTTGATCGTGCATTAAGCACTGTATTGGATGGGATTTTGGTATATGAAAGGCGCCTCCTGCAACAAAAACGCAACAAAATAGATAGGGATACTAAGGACTTTAAGGAAGGCCATGTCTTCACTTGGCCTAGAGTGAATCAAATTTATGGACAAAGCAATTTGTCTAGAAATCATACAAACCATGTTTATGGTAACCGTAAGCCTGGACATAACATTAATGATATGAACAGTGACAACACTAAAATTAAAGAGAAAGAGAAAATAAAAGAAGGCCATATATAAGTCACTAATTGTGTTGCTAATAATGACTCAAGAAGTAACTTTAACACTACAGGGCATTCAAATAATGTGTTTACTGAAAGCACCACCCTTTCAGTACCTTTTTTTAAAAACTTTTAATCGTGAATCAATTCAGAATAATGACACTACCACTAATAATGCAGTGACTAATGAACAACAGGTGGTACAACCTAAAGTTTTTCAAGCCACCCAGATGAATAGTGATAATAATCACATTGATGAACTGGATTTTTCACAGTTCCCCCTTCCCATTTCCATGGAGAAGGGGATGAAGAGAGGCCGCTCTGTCAGCCGAGGCATACAGAAGCGGAAGTTATCAGTGGAGAGACAGTCGAATCAGTCACTGAAGAAAATGTGGCAGCAAATGGAAACTGTATAGTTTGGAACATTTCTAAAAAGAACTTGGATATTGATGAGTTTAATGTCCTAAATAAAGGGCTTAATTTTATTCCTACCAGTAACAATAATCTGACTAACGTGTTAATTGATGTTAGAATGTTCATTAGAAATATTATGCTACAGTATGAGTTTGGTAATAACACTATGGAACGTAAATGTGATTTTAGGAAACCAAGTGTTTATATGCCTAACAATCATCCATTAATTGAAGCATTTTACAGATTAGTAGAAGATGATTTACATGTATTTTATAATAATGATAGTACAAACAAAGGTTGCAAAGGAATCTGCAAGTCCAATTTGACTTTCATGGACCCAGCAGCTCTACGAAGGTTACAGACTGACCCTAATATAGTTATCAGACCTGCAGACAAAGGAGGCCCTGTGGTAAGTATGGACAAAGAGGGATACCAAGAGGCTATGTATGAAATGTTAAGTGATACTAAATATTATCAAGTCATTAGTATAGATAAAGTGGAAGAAATCAAATATAGGATATTTTCAATGATACATGATTTAGTTATAAGCTCTAACATTACATTAGAATTAGGTAAATACCTTGAGGTAGAATACCCCCATGGTTCCAGTCATACAGGGCCTCCCTAAAATTCATAAAAATAGTTTGAACCCTTCATTGCGACCTATAGTTTCAGGAAAAGGGTGGTGCACTGAACCTTTTTCAGTTTATGTTGAAAAAATTCTTCGACCTGTATTAGATAAGAACGTGATTGTGCTTAAGGATACTAAACAATTTTTAATAGACTTGTATAGCTTCACAAATACATATATTATGAATGCGGATGTTTCATTTGTTACATTGGATGTACAATCCTTGTTCACTGTTATTCCAAATGAACTAGGTATGGAATCAGTAAAGAAATATTTGAATAAGCATAGCAATATTGATAGCAAAAATATTGATTTAGTTTGCCTTTTCCTTGAAGTAATTCTGGAAAATAATATTTTTGTATATGAAAAAAAAATTTATATGCAAAGTGATGGCATGGCTATGGGCACTTTGTGTGCCAATGGCTACGCCAACATGGTTTTAGCATTATGGGAAGAGGAATGTTTATTCATAACAGATATGTTTAGGAAACGTATAATTTTATTGACATTTTGTCGACGATGTCTTTTTAATTTGGGATGGTAAGGCTGATGAACTAGAAAGGTTTTTAGGTACAATGAATACAATGACAAATTATTTAAATTTTACATTGAAATATTCAGGTAGTAAAATAGAATATTTGGATGTATATGTAGAAAAAATATTAGATAACTGTATTAATACTGGGGTATTTAGAAAAACAAGTCATAGGAATACCTTACTACACAGATGCAGTATGCATCCCCCCTACATTTTTAAAAATATAATAAAAGAGCAAGGAATGAGAATTTCCAGATTAAATGCAATGGATGTAGGTTATCAAAATGAATTATTAGGTTTTAAGAATAGAGTCCTCAATAGAGGATATAATGTAGCAGAGATAGAAAAACGCTTGCTAGATCTGAATGATTTAAGAGAAAATAGAGCAGCCCCATATTTTTCTAGTAAGGCAAACTTATTAAAGGAAACAAGGCATAATCTTCCTTTGGTTAAAAATCCCACGTTGTATACTAATGACAATAAGGCTATATATGACATTATAAATAATCATTGGAAAATACTCACTACCAACAATGATTTCATGAACATTATTGGTGAGAGACCAGTCTTCAGTTTTAAAAATAAGCCAAATTTGAGAAGGTTATTATGCCATCCTACACATAAAGACTTTCATATTAAGGAAATAGGAACAGTGCCCTGTGGAAAATGTAATTTCTGTGGGTTTAAAAACACTAGATCTAGTTTTGTTCACCCTGATACAGATAGAGAATTCAAATTCAATGTTAAAGCCGGTTGTGAAACTTCACATGTAGTTTACCTGGCAGTGTGTGATACATGTTCAGCATTTTACGTTGGAAAAACCAATAGGATTTTCAGAACTAGAGTTAGAGAACACCTATATGCTATAAGAAATAGACATATTAATAATGCTTTAGTTAAACATGTAATAAATCAGGGTGATATACATACTTTTAGTTTTTTGGTTATAGATATAGTTACACCCATAATTAGACAAGGTGATATTTGAAATGGCACTGAGAAAAAGGAGATTAATTGGATTTTAAAGCTAAGAGCCGAGAGAGGTAAGGGACTCAATGAAAAAGCTTCACTTCAACCTATTTTGAAGTCACGTAGTTTACACGTTTCCTCTAGATAAAGTAGGTCATTTTTTATGTTTTATTATGTTAATAAGGTATATATTCTTTAATATACATATACATCTTATATACTTTTTGTAATGTATATAGTCTTGTATAAATAACAAAGTTTTTAAATAACAAAGTTCCAATTATGCATTTTATATACTTTATTTAGCACCTTGCCTAAACAGTTTTTAATTAATTACTATTTAATTGGATCAGTACGTTATAAGCATAGCTATATAAGGACTGAGTTTTGGGATAGGTGTTTCTTGGTCTGATGAAGCAAATGTGAAAGCGCTCACCATCCGTGTACACAATAAAGTTTGAGTTTTATTTTATATCTTCAGTGAAAGTTCGTATTTTTTATATTCAGTGAAAGTTCATATTATATTTGATTAGTGGAAGTTCGTACTTTAATGCTGCATGGTTGCCTCTGCCATTTTCCTACTGTTTTTTACGCTAAATCTGGGCTTAGACTATTCCATATAAGAGGACCCAGGCTGGAAAAGGCTCTTTCACCTTTCACCATTTTAAAAGAGGTATATATATATATATATATATATATATATATATATATAGGGAGATATGATCAGATTGAGAATTTCTTGTGCAGGTTAGTTTGCTGATGAGGAGAAGTCTTTTTAGAGAGGACCGTATCTTTCATGTAATATTTTAAGTGTTAGAGAACTAAGTAAGCATGTGAGGTCTTTCAGTTAAAGGCAGCCAGTTTAACTTCTGCTGAAGGAGGCAATGGTGAGTATGGTTTATTGGAACACACACACACACACACATATATATATATATATATCTATATATATATATATATATATATATGTGTGTGTGTGTGTGTGTGTGTGTGTGTGTGTGTGTGTGTGTGTGTGTGTGTGTGTGTGTGTGTGTGAGTGTTTGTATATGTGTGTGTGTGTGTGTGTTTATACATATACATACATTTATATATATATATATATATATATATATATATATATATATATATATATATATAGTCTATATTATTTCCTTGAAGAGGCGTTCCATCGAATGCCTCTTCATCGACCATAAAACTGCAAACTTTCAAAATATCGAACCTCCACATAAGCGATTTCTTTCCCTTGGAAAGAAATTGCTTTCCCTACAAACACCAACAAATAACCACAAAAACTACAAAGTGGGGGAGCTTCACCCCCCACACACCCCCTAACGTGGGGGCCTGTGCCCTCCACACACTCCCTAACTAAATATACCAACTCCAAGACAACACTACAGCGGGGATGGCCAAGCGATTTCTTTCTCAAGGAAAGAAATCACTTATGTGGATGTTCGATGTTTTCAAATTCCGCGGTTTCAAATTCGATGAAGAGGCATTCGATAGAACACCTCTTGGAGGAAATAATAGGAACCCTATATATATATAATATATATATATTATATATATATATATATATATATATATATATATATATATATATACATATACACACACATACATATATGATGGCAGCTCACAATAACATGACTAGGTGCCCCTTCGCTAAATTCTGCCCTGCACATAAGACATGAATGGCACCTGTTGTCAATGTCCACATCCCCAACCCCTATCAGTACAGCACACACCTTGTGTCACCTTAACATACACATCAGCTCTCACCTCTGTCTGTGACTTCTCCATCTCCTATAATACCTATGCACCTCTGTATGCTATCCATCCCAGGTGCAACATTACCTTTGTTCTGTTTGGTTACCACTGGCTTATGCCACTGTCCATGCCATATGTGTGTGTGGGCTCCTCTCCCTTCCATGTCCTGTGCAACCATGTCTTGTTTTGTACTGCCAAACAAGCTATTGCATCTCATAAATGCTTCTCTTTTCTTAGGTGTACATATGCCCTCCAAGAGGGGAAGATGGCAATGTTTGTGCAGAGACTTGCTGCATCTGGAGGTGGAAGGAATAATAGATCTAGTTATGGAGTGATGAGTGGTGTTTGGGTACCTGACCATAAAGAGGTGAATAGAAATGTGACAGATACAATTTATTATCAATCTGTGTACAATATCAAAAGTGAGGAAATAAGAACATTAATAGAATATTATTGGAAATATTTGTTGGAGGACAGATTTTTGGCAGGGATTTTACCTAGAAAACCCCTTTTCTCCTATAAGAGGGGAAGAAATTTGAAAGATATAGTAGTACATGGTAGGTTTTGTTTACCAGCTGCGAGTATACCAAATACATTAGTGGTGAAGGGAACATCATGTTGTAATAGATGTAGTGTTTGTGTAAATATTGTGAACACTTTTAATAATATAAATGGGGTCAAATTTGAACCTAGAGATGTTTATTCATGTAGAAGTAAAGGGGTGGTTTATGCATTGAGAAGTCCGTGCAGCTTGTTCTATATAGGGGAAACCAAAAGGGAATTCCGTGTCAGATTCATGGAGCATATAAGAGATATTAGGAATAGGAAGGAAGACAAAATAATTGCTTCACATTTTAAAATGTTTCATGGTAGTGATACTGCTGTGTTACAAGGTACAGTTTTAGAAGCTGTGGAATGTTTCTGTGATGATGAGAATGTATTAAAGCAGAAACTGTTGTATAAACAGAGTATTTATATTTTAAAATATAAAACGCTTGTGCCTAATGGTTTAAATAATGATCTAAATTGGAAATGTTTGCTTTAAAGGTTAAGTGATTATTTAATTGGTTAACAATTGATGTTAATTGTGCAAGGTATAAAAATGTGTGTAAATGTTTGTTACTGTTTGATATTCCTTGAAGGTGGTGTCACCGAAGCACTAGAGAATAAAAGTTTGGTATTTGCCTTGCTGTTTGTCGTTTTTGCCACATTCGGTGGCTCATTTAGGTCAGAGTTGTTTCATTATTGGAGGAAGAAGGAGCAGCAGTTGTTTGTTTAGCTTTGTGTTGGGGTATGGCATCTGACCCTGACATGGATGTTCCTCGTATATTTCGGGAGGAACCAGTGCCCCTTGTGGGAGCCGTTGGTGGTTTGGGAGCTCAGGGGGGTTCCCAGAGAACTATGGAGCAGTATTTAAATGGCTCTGTGCATATCATGGGTGGAACTTTGGAGGATCGACCAATTGGTACAGTTATGGGTCCATTGTTTGAGATTTTTGTGAAAGAAAGAGCAAAAAGAGTACTTGATCCCTTTAATTCTGTGGGACAGACAGTGAGTGTTATTCCATCTGACATGAGAGAGCTGCGTGATAAATATGAAAAGTTGTTGGAAAAAGAGACGAAAACTTATTTTAATATCTTGGGTCTGCAGAGATATATCGATCTGGATATTACACCTAAAGGACTAAGATTTGTTAAAAATCCCAGTACTCCTTTTGATTTGAACTGTCCGATAGATAAACAGTTCAAGGAGCGCTGGTTTAAGGCTTCACACAAATGTGTGATCGAATGGTTACACATTTTGCTAGAGAGAGACCAAATTAAACACAAGAAGTTAAGACAGGAACTAGTGGTTCTGTCTCAGACTATTAGTAGCTCTATGGGAGTCCAGAGTATTAAAAGTTTTTTGGAGAGGACTAACAAAAATCTATTCTCATTGGAAGATGAACTTGTGGAGCAAAAGAAATCTAAATTGATGAGGGATGTGAATGAATATGAGGCTGGGCTTGCTTTCACGTATTCATCCAATCGGAAGGCGGGGAATCGGAAACGTCAGCACGTCAAGTTTAAAAGGAGTGCTTCTGCATCATTTATCTCCTCGGGTGAAGAAAGCCGTTATGAGACTGACGTAAGCGACACTTTTCCTGAGTTACCACAACCAGAAAAACCAGCGGAACATGCGCAAACCTTTTGGAATCAAGAAAGACAGCAGCAGCCACAACAGCAGTTTCATCAGGGACAGAAACGAACGAGGAACTTTGGGTCTAACAACAGTGATACAGGGAGAGGGTATAAAGCGGACTTCAAACAGGGACAAAACAATGGACGCTATTTCAATAAAAGATTCAGATGGTGAGTCATGTACTGTACCAAGTTTATTGGTTAATTTATCTTGTTGTAGATTAACGCAGGAACAAGTTTCTGTGTTAAATTTAGGGCTCAGGTTTGTGCCCACAGTATTACCTAGAGGACATGTGGTAAGGCAAGAAATGTTCAGATTTTTAAGAAAAATATATTTAAAAAAATATTTTGCTAGGATTTCAGGAGTTGATATTGTAATGGGAAATCGTTCTTTGCTTAATGATTCTGACAAAAGTTTCTTTTCTTGTACTGAAGATGCTGGGGGAATGTATGACAATGTTATGGAAGAAAATATGCTTCGGAATGTACAATGTGGGATTGATATGTCTTTTATACCAACATTTAACAAGTTTATGCCACCTTTTGAGAACCCATGTATTTCACAATTTGGGTCCATGATAGGATTTGGAGGTGGAAATGTTTGTGATGCTATGTTATTAGAGAGACATAGAATAACATATAATCTAACCCTAAAGGAGTGGCAAGCATTAAGAATCCTAGAAGAAAGGAAGGATATAGTAATAAAACCTTCTAACAAAGGGAATAAGATTGTGATTATGAATGCATTTCAATATTATAATATGTGTAAGAACCATTTAGATGATGTTGATGCATATGAAAAATGTAGTATAAACAAATACAAGCAAGCAGTAGTTGAGTATGAAAGGATGCTTGACAATAGTGTCAGGATGGGTTATTTCACTGAGAAGGATGTTAGGGACAGACGTTTTAATCGGAATAGTGAAATAGCTGTTTTTTTCTGTTTACCAAAAATACATAAGATTATGGAGGAGCCACCTGGTAGACCCATAATTTCTGCTTGCAAGTATTTTTTACATAATATAGGTTTAGTATTACATAAAATACTGCTACCTTATGTCAAGGCATCCCCAGCATATATACAGGACAGTCTAGATTTACTACACAGAATTTCCCCGTTGGTGTGGAACAAGGATAAGTTTTGGTTCGTACTCGATGTAAGCAGTTTGTATACCTCCATTAAACACGAAGATGGTCTGGAGGCCATTGGACATTTTATGGGGGATAGTCCTTTTTCTAATTTTGTAGTAGATATGGTTAGTTTTTGTTTGAAAAACAACTATTTTTATTTTAACAATGAGTTATATAGACAGAGACAGGGTATGGCAATGGGGGCAGCATTTGCCCCCATGTATGCCAATCTTTTTATGTCTTTTTTTGAGAAACAATTTTTATTTAAGTTGGGTTTTATGAAGAGCTATGTTGATTTTTATTTTCGATTTATAGATGACTTGATATTTGTGCGTGATGGAGGTTTAAATGAAGTGGATGAGTTTATACTGGAGATGCACAGAAACCCGTTTGGTCTATCATTTGATGGACTACAGAAAGGGAGTAACGTGACGTATTTAGATCCTATTTTGAAAGGAAATATTGACGGGAGTGGTTCTTCCAGTATACATAGGAAGTTTGTGGATGGTAATCAATATCTCCATGCTTCTAGTTGCCATCCTCCCAATGTATTGAGGGCTTTACCCTATGGGGAATTAGTCCGTATTTCTAGGGGGAATTAGTCCGTATTTCTAGACTATGTAGTGATGAAAATATGCTGGGGAAGGAAATGGAACAAACTGAACGCATGTTCTTGAGTAGGGGCTACGAGCCTAGTATTTTAAAGGAGGCCCAAACTAAAGTATGGGAAAGAATATATAAGAACAAAGGTGGAAGGAATAATAGATCTAGTTATGGAGTGATGAGTGGTGTTCGGGCACCTGACCATAAAGAGGTGAATAGAAATGTGACAGATACAATTTATTATGTATCTGTGTACAATATCAAAAGTGAGGAAATAAGAACATTAATAGAATATTATTGGAAATATTTGTTGGAGGACAGATTTTTGGCAGGGATTTTACCTAGAAAACCCCTTTTCTCCTATAAGAGGGGAAGAAATTTGAAAGATATAGTAGTACATGGTAGGTTTTGTTTACCAGCTGCGAGTATACCAAATACATTAGTGGTGAAGGGAACATCATGTTGTAATAGATGTAGTGTTTGTGTAAATATTGTGAACACTTTTAATAATATAAATGGGGTCAAATTTGAACCTAGAGATGTTTATTCATGTAGAAGTAAAGGGGTGGTTTATGCATTGAGATGTCCGTGCTGCTTGTTCTATATAGGGGAAACCAAAAGGGAATTCTGTGTCAGATTCATGGAGCATATAAGAGATATTAGGAATAGGAAGGAAGACAAAATAATTGCTTCACATTTTAAAATGTTTCATGGTAGTGATACTGCTGTGTTACAAGGTACAGTTTTAGAAGCTGTGGAATGTTTCTGTGATGATGAGAATGTATTAAAGCAGAAACTGTTGTATAAACAGAGTATTTATATTTTAAAATATAAAACGCTTGTGCCTAATGGTTTAAATAATGATCTAAATTGGAAATGTTTGCTTTAAAGGTTAAGTGATTATTTAATTGGTTAACAATTGATGTTAATTGTGCAAGGTATAAAAATGTGTGTAAATGTTTGTTACTGTTTGATATTCCTTGAAGGTGGTGTCACCGAAGCACTAGAGAATAAAAGTTTGGTATTTGCCTTGCTGTTTGTCGTTTTTGCCACATTCGGTGGCTCATTTAGGTCAGAGTTGTTTCATTATTGGAGGAAGAAGGAGCAGCAGTTGTTTGTTTAGTTTTGTGTTGGGGTATGGCGTCTGACCCTGACATGGATGTTCCTCGTATATTTCGGGAGGAACCAGTGCCCCTTGTGGGAGCCGTTGGTGGTTTGGGAGCTCAGGGGGATTCCCAGAGAACTATGGAGCAGTATTTAAATGGCTCTGTGCATATCATGGGTGGAACTTTGGAGGATCGACCAATTGGTACAGTTATGGGTAAATTGTTTGAGACTTTTGTGAAAGAAAGAGCAAAAAGAGTACTTGATCCCTTTAATTCTGTGGGACAGACAGTGAATGTTATTCCATCTGACATGAGAGAGCTGCGTGATAAATATGAAAAGTTGTTGGAAAAAGAGACGAAAACTTATTTTAATATCTTGGGTCTGCAGAGATATATCGATCTGGATATTACACCTAAAGGACTAAGATTTGTTAAAAATCCCAGTACTCCTTTTGATTTGAACTGTCCAATAGATAAACAGTTCAAGGAGCGCTGGTTTAAGGCTTCACACAAATGTGTGATCGAATGGTTACACATTTTGCTAGAGAGAGACCAAATTAAACACAAGAAGTTAAGACAGGAACTAGTGGTTCTGTCTCAGACTATTAGTAGCTCTATGGGAGTCCAGAGTATTAAAAGTTTTTTGGAGAGGACTAATAAAAATCTACTCTCATTGGAAGCTGAACTTGTGGAGCAAAAGAAATCTAAATTGACGAGGGATGTGAATGAATATGAGGCTGGGCTTGCTTTCACATATTCATCCAATTGGAAGGCGGGGAATCGGAAACGTCAGCACGTCAAGTTTAAAAGGAGTGCTTCTGCATCATTTACCTCCTCGGGTGAAGAAAGCCGTTATGAGACTGACGTAAGCGACAATTTTCCTGAGTTACCACAACCAGAAAACCCAGCGGAACATGCGCAAACCTTTTGGAATCAAGAAAGACAGCAGCAGCCACAACAGCAGTTTTATTAGGGACAGAAACGAACGAGGAACTTTGGGTCTAACAACAGTGATACAGGGAGAGGGTATAAAGCGGACTTCAAACAGGGACAAAACAATGGACACTATTTCAATAAAAGATTCAGACGGTGAGTCATGTACTGTACCAAGTTTATTGGTTAATTTATCTTGTAGCTTAACGCAGGAACAAATTTCTGTGTTAAATTTAGGGCTCAAGTTTGTGCCCACAGTATTACCTAGAGGACATGTGGTAAAGCAAGAAATGTTCAGATTTTTAAGAAAAATATATTTAAAAAATTATTTTGCTAGAATTTCAGGAGTTGATATTGTAATGGGAAATCATTCTTTGCTTAATGATTCTGACGAAAGTTTCTTTTCTTGTACTGAAGATGCTGGGGGAATGTATGACAATGTTATGGAAGAAAATATGCTCCGGAATGTACAATGTGGGATTGATATGTCTTTTATACCAACACTTAACAAGTTTATGCCACCTTTTGAGAACCCATGTATTTCACAATTTGGGTCCATGATAGGATTTGGAGGTGGAAATGTTTGTGATGCTATGTTATTAGAGAGACATAGGATAATATATAATCTAACCCTAAAGGAGTGGCAAGCATTAAGAATCCTAGAAAAAAGGAAGGATATAGTAATAAAACCTTCTAACAAAGGGAATAAGATTGTGATTATGAATGCATTTCAATATTATAATATGTGTAAGAACCATTTAGATGATGTTGATGTATATGAAAAATGTAGTATAAACAAATACAAGCAAGCAGTAGTTGAGTATGAAAGGATGCTTGACAATAGTGTCAGGATGGGTTATTTCACTGAGAAGGATGTTAGGGACAGACTTTTTAATCGGAATACTGAAATAGCTGTTTTTTTTCTGTTTACCAAAAATACATAAGCGTATGGAGGAGCCACCTGGTAAACCCATAATTTCTGCTTGCAAGTATTTTTTACATAATATAGGTTTAGTATTACATAAAATACTGCTACCTTAAGTCAAGGCATCCCCAGCATATATACAGGACAGTCTAGATTTACTACATAGAATTTTCCCGTTGGTGTGGAACAAGGATAAGTTTTGGTTGGTACTCGATGTAAGGAGTTTATATACCTCCATTAAACACAAAGATGGTCTGGAGGCCATTGGACATTTTATGGGGGATAGTCCTTTTTCTAATTTTGTAGTAGATATGGTTAGTTTTTGTTTGAAAAACAACTATTTTTATTTTAACAATGAGTTATATAGACAGAGACAGGGTATGGCAACGGGGGCAGCATTTGCCCCCATGTATGCCAATCTTTTTATGTCTTTTTTTGAGAAACAATTTTTATTTAAGTTGGGTTTTATGAAGAGATATGTTAATTTTTATTTTTGATTTATAGATGACTTGATATTTGTGTGTGATGGAGGTTTAAATGAAGTGGATGAGTTTATACTGGAGATGCACAGAAACCCGTTTGGTCTATCATTTGATGGACTACAGAAAGGGAGTAAAGTGACGTATTTAGATCCTATTTTGGAAGGAAATATTGACGGGAGTGTTTCTTCCAGTATACATAGGAAGTTTGTGGATGGTAATCAATATCTTCATGCTTCTAGTTGCCATCCTCCCCATGTATTGAGGGCTTTACCCTATGGGGAATTAGTCCATATTTCTAGACTATGTAGTGATGAAAATATGCTGGGGAAGGAAATGGAACAAACTGAACGCATGTTCTTGAGTAGGGGCTACGACCCTAGTATTTTAAAGGAGGCCCAAACTAGAGTATGGGAAAGAGTATATAAGAACAGAGGTGGAAGGAATAATACATCTAGTTATGGAGTGATGAGTGGTGTTCAGGTACCTGACCATAAAGAGGTGAATAGAAATGTGACAGATACAATTTATTATGTATCTGTGTACAATATCAAAAGTGAGGAAATAAGAACATTAATAGAATATTACTGGAAATATTTGTTGGAGGACAGATTTTTGGCGGGGATTTTACCTGGAAAAACCCTTTTCTCCTATAAGAGGGGAAGAAATTTGAAAGATATAGTAGTACATGGTAGGTTTTGTTTACCAGCTGCGAGTATACCAAATACATTAGTGGTGAAGGGAACATCATGCTGTAATAGATGTAGTGTTTGTGTAAATATTGTGAACACTTTTAATAATATAAATGGGGTCAAATTTGAACCTAGAGATGTTTATTCATGTAGAAGTAAAGGGGTGGTTTATGCATTGAGATGTCCGTGCAGCTTGTTCTATATAGGGGAAACCAAAAGGGAATTCCGTGTCAGATTCATGGAGCATATAAGAGATATTAGGAATAGGATGGAAGACAAAATAATTGCTTCACATTTTAAAATGTTTCATGGTAGTGATACTGCTATGTTACAAGGTACAGTTGAAGAAATAATATATACCAACCTCAAAATTAACCAAAACAAAACCATCAACATAATTGGATGCTACTTCCCACCTGGCCAAAACATCCCTCCACTAGAAAACCTCCTCAGCTGGTCTACCCACCATCTCCCCCAACAAACTATCATCTTAGGTGATTTCAATATTGACTGGCAATCCTGTTCTGGCAACAATCCAACCCATCATGTACACCTTCATGGCTTCACCCAGCTAGTCCAGTCACCAACAAGGATAAATAAAAACTCCAGCAAGCACACTACCCTGGATTGGATACTAGTCAGTAAGAACTCCCAGTCATATATAACAGGCTGCTTATCAGATAGCCTCAGTGATCACTCCCCAACATTCCTACTCAAAAAATACCTGTACCAAGCTAAACCTGTCATCTATCGTCAAATACGTAAAAAAATAAACTTTAACCCACTCACATTCATCTCATCCCTCAAAGAATGTAACTGGCATGCTCTAAAGTACCTCAGTCTAGATGCCGCAGTTGAATTTTTTAATACTACCTTCCTGAACATCCTTAATTACCATGCCCCCATAAGATTTTCCAGAACCAAAGCACAACCCTCCCCATAGCTACAGAAAACCACTAAGTCAGAAATGAAAAACGGATAAAGCCTGGGAGCACTGGCGCAAAACCAAAACCCCCGCAGCTAGACAGAAATTCCTAGAACTACACAATAGAGTCAAAAAGCTAATAAAACGGGACAAATTCCAATACTACCAGTCTGCCCTAGACTCCTCACAACACAGCCCCAAACAATTCTGGTCCTCCATAAACTCCATCCTCCACCCAGGTAAAGTCAGTACCCCTCCTCCTAACATCTCTCACTCCTCAGAAAATATTGCTACCTCATTCAACGCACACTTCACCCAAACCATACTATCACTAGCTAAACAACACAACCCCCCTCCCCTCCAACCCACACCTTCAACTAGTAATCTCCCCACTGCCTTCTCTTTTTCTCCTGTACCTACCTCCAACATAAAAAACTCTTAACTAAACTTAAACCCACCAAATTAGCAGCAGACAACCTCCCAAGTGAATACCTACAAATCGCAGCTGATGCTCTGGCCTACCCAGTATCCATCTTGATTAACCGATCTCTGTCAGAAAGTTACGTTCCCACATTGTGGAAAGTCTCACATATAATTCCCCTCCACAAAGGCGGACCCTCTGCAGAACTAACCAATTACCGCCCCATAGCTATTCTCTCTCCACTCTCCAAAATACTAGAGAGATGCCTACACTCTCAGGTCTCACACTACCTCCTTACTAACAACCTCCTTTCCAGTACTCAGCATGGTTTCCGACCAAACCATAGCACCACCACTGCCTTACTCTCCTTTACTAACACTATCCTTCAGCATAAAAACAATGGCTATCTCTCCTCTGCTACTTTCCTAGACCTATCTAAAGCATTTGACATGGTCCCACACAAACAACTTATCTCTGTCCTCAATAACCTATCCTTCTCACAATCAGTCACCAACTGGTTTCAGAGTTACCTGTCTGACCGCCAACAATCTGTTGTATGGCAGAATGACATATCTCCCCAACTACCTGTCTCCATAGGGGTTCCCCAAGGATCCATCCTTGGACCCCTACTTTTCTCTGTTTACACCAATAATCTAGCCTCTGCCACCAAACATGGCACACTCATCCAATACACAGATGACTCAACCATCATCTGCTCAGCCCAGTCCCTACCCAAACTGCAAAAAGTCACACAGGAAAACTAAACTACTCATCTTCCAACCCACCAAACATACTCAAAACAACTCTCACTTTAACATCACAGCAAAAGACAACACCACTATATACCCAACTGAACACACCAAATTGCTAGGAGTGGAAATAGACAATAAACTAAAATTTGACATTCACATATCCATGACCATAAAAAAAGTCCACAAAAAACTAGGAGCATTATACAGAAATAAACAATTTCTCACCAAAGCAGCATAGATTTCAATAGCAAATTCCCACCTTATCTCCACCCTACTTTATGCCTCTCCAGTATATACCAACCTAAGGCAATGTGATCTAAACAAGCTAGAGACCTGCTACAACAAAATCGCCAAATTCGCCACAGGGGCATCCTACTGTAGTCACCACTGTCTCTCACTTGCTAAACTGGGCTGGCTTGA
The DNA here is from genome assembly GCF_019279795.1 of Protopterus annectens. Taxonomy (NCBI): domain Eukaryota; kingdom Metazoa; phylum Chordata; order Ceratodontiformes; family Protopteridae; genus Protopterus; species Protopterus annectens. The sequence goes on along the minus strand of NC_056730.1, from coordinate 718,062,922 downwards.
ACTCCCTCACCTCCTTCAGTGGTATCAACTCTCACTCGCCGACAAACTAGTAATCCATCCACTAAATGTCCCATCCCTCCAGAATCTACTCCAACCCTATCGCACCACCAGACCACTAAGATCCAGCAACAAAAATCACTTGCAGTTCACTAAAGCCAATAACTCTGCTGGTGAAGCACTATTCTCTTGAGCCATAGCCAAATTATGGAACTCACTCCCACCCACAATTACCTCCGTACCATCATGCACCAACTTCAAAACTTTATTAAAAGCGCACCTAAAAACATGCTGGCTATGCCCTTGCAACTCCCACTCTAATATCATCCACCCCATCCAACTACTACCTTTCTTTCACCTCCACTAACTACCTTGATGATAGCAAGCTCAGATGCTCATAAGCCTAGTACTTATTATACAGCAGGAACTTCTCATTATTACATTTGTTAATGCCTGTTATGTACTTCACAGATAAAGATTCTAGTTGTCTACTGATGTACTATGTTCTTCATCTGTAAATATGTTGTAAGTAATTTCTATGTTAAATTGTTAATCGCTATGTAATCCAATGTAACTACTGTCTGTTTATTTTACTGTGGAGCTTTTCTCCCCGGGCCTCCGCTGAAAATGGACCCACGTCCAGTCGGACACTCCCGGTCAACAAATTTAAATAAATAAATAAATAAAAATAAATAAAATAAATGTTTCTGTGATGATGAGAATGTATTAAAGCAGAAACTGTTGTATAGAGTATTTATATTTTAAAATATAAAACGCTTGTGCCTAATGGTTTAAATAATGATCTAAATTGGAAATGTTTGCTTTAAAGGTTAAGTGATTATTTAATTGGTTAACAATTGATGTTAATTGTGTAAGGTATAAAAATGTGTGTAAATGTTTGTTACTGTTTGATATTCCTTGAAGGTGGTGACACCGAAGCGCTAGAGAATAAAAGTTTGGTATTTGCCTTGCTGTTTGTCATTTTTGCCACATTCAGTGGCTCATTTGGGTCAGAGTTGTTTCATTATTGGAGGAAGAAGGAGCAGCAGTTGTTTGTTCAACACTACCTTTGTTCAGTTTGGTTATCACTGGCTTATGCCACTGTCCATGCCATATGTGTGTGTGGGCTCCTCTCCCTTCCATGTCCTGCGCAACCATGTCCTGTTTTGTACTGCCAAACAAGCTACTGCATCTCATAAATGCTTCTCTTTTCTTAGGTGTACATATGCCCTCCAAGAGGGGAAGATGGCAATGTTTGTGCAGAGATTTGGTGCAGGCACTCTGGACTCATGTGAAATGTCTGTTGGTGAATAGGAGTGCCCAGCAGCCCCTATTAAACCATGTATGGGATACTTGTGGTCCGTAGCATATGACATCACTGCCATGAATAGCAATACTCAAACAACACAGCAATCGATGACAAGATACGGTGCGCCTCACAGAAGATATTCAGAATTGTTGCCAACAAGACTGTAGCTGAAGATGTCACCTGTCAATGTAAACCTTAAGAAAAGTGATCCATTTCTAAGATCCCTGCATGGATATGACAATCGCATGTGTATCACACCAGGTGGAATGGACACTGGTCAGGAATAGTCAAACATAATATGCCAAACATGAGGAATAATAAGTTAGCAGCCATAAAACTTATGCTATATAGCATCTCTGCACAGGTTGAATTTAAGGGAGTGAGGAGAGCACACAACAACCACTGCATACATTTCCTCCCTGAAGTGTTAGGTGGTCACACTCAGGGGATTACCAACATGGACATGTGTATGTTGCTTGGCTCATGTGCCTGCCTGCCTGCCATTTGCATGTATGCCATACAGCATCATATGTTGCAGGGGTGGTCATTACCACTGTTACCTCTTATTTTGTGTGTTAGGAGAGACCATTACTACTTTGACATTGTGACAGATACAGAGGTTAAGCCAGAACAATGTGCTGTGGTCAGTACCTGCACAGGGTGTAATAATGAAGTTGGCAGTTGGCACTCATATCAAATCACAGTCCCAGCACAGCTGAAACTGTCTGTCTCCCTCCATGGTAGTCTTACATTCACTGAACAGGCTGACAGTACAGTCTCATCCACACCTATTTTTCAGGATATACAGCATCAAGTTTCACCTCCTCTCTGTCAAGGAGATGCCTCCTTTGTCACTGAGAGCATTTCCACTACTCCCCCTCTAGGCTGAGGCAGAGAACCAATGTACTTCCTCAAACATGTGTATTTCCACCATACAACTGCCCAGTAAAAGTTCCCACCATCTTTCAGTGTCACAGCACCAGATATGCATAAAGCTCTTGTATTAATCCACAGATGTACAGGGCTATAATCTGGGAACAATTTTCAGCTACACATGCTGATTTGGAGATGATTGTCAAAGTGCCCAGTCTTCAGAATAATTTAGCTCAGCAAGCCAACACATCTAGGAGGCCAGTGAGTCCAGACATGACATCAAAACAGGTGACATGAGGAATGTTGTGGCACACATGGTCTCCACATCCAGTTCCACATGGAGTACAGCAAGTTCCACCATTACTTCCCTTCGGATGAATGGTGATCATGGTTGTGGGCATGCCTATACCTCGGGCACATGCTTAAGGAGGCCATCACAGAGAACTCAGTATGCACCAGTAGAGGTGGGCTTGCACATTCCCTTACTCTACTCAAGAGTGGTCTCAACATCAAGGCACCAGAGGTAAGGTGCATCATCAGTGATCCACCTTGAGGTTGTGTTTCACTTGTACTGCCACATAAGTGTCCAGTAGAACCTGTAGTCTTGCTAAATCTGTCAATTTTAGTGGCCTCAAAAGCTCCACTAATCAGTCCAGAAAATAAACTGTGCATGACACCCCATCACTCTCAAACTCTGCTTCTATTAAATACTAGCCGCACTCACAGATATTTTGTAGACAGACATGTGCCCATAGACATCTGTGCAAATGATGGTGGCTGTGATCCACACAACTCTGTTCTGTTTAGTGTAAGTCTAGATGCATAATACACAGTTTGACTCCAAACTGCACTGTTCAACATATCTGTGCAGTAACATTCAAACAGCATCTTCTATGTGTAATACTACATTGCTGTTGTGTAGTTGTCAGTGCTCACACAGGTGCAGTAGATATTGCCACTTCTTCACTGTGATATACTGTACTCAGCATCATCTGGAATACTGGTTGGTGACTGTTGGTATTGCTGTCATCACTGCTGGCAGATGATTTATTGGATACTGCAACAGGGCCTGATACTGCAGGAGTACTGCTACCTTGGAATGCTGCCTGAGCTCTCTGCCCTCTCATTATCATATTATATAGAAGATTTTACAGGCTTTGATAGGGGCATATTGTAGTGCCCTCTCCCCACCACCCTAGATATATCTAGCTAGCATGATTTAAGTGATCAGAGCACTGTACTCTTAGTTTGTGAATGGGTGGTATTATATTAACGTTCAGCCATACTTTGAGGGCTCAGTAGATACACACACACATACATATATCTATATCTATATCTATATCTATATCGATATCTATAGCTATATAAATCATCAGCCCCCTTTTTCCCATTTTCTACATGAGGTTAAGATGTTGCATCATTTGTTGCCATCTCTCTCAATTCATCACCACTCTCCTACCTTCCTCAACAGTCAAAGCTTACTGTTGCAGGTCTTCTCTCAAACAATCCAGAAATCTCTTTGCAGGATGCCCTTGTTTCCTCTTGCTTTCTTCCTGTCTCCCCCAAATCTTCTTTACTAGATTTTTTTCATTTATCTTTTGTTGACCAGGTTAGTCTCACTAAGCTAGTAGCCCCTTTTCAGGGATGACCAGAGGTGGTATTTATAGTACCAGGGCATCAGGGAACTTCCCCTACTCGTCATTTTTGCATGTGAGACGCAATTTGCATGAGCACTTCCTGTTTCTATTCTAGGTGCAGAGGTGGCCCAGAGAAACAGGAAGGCAGGTAGAGAGCAAATGAAATAATAGAGGTTTGAGAGAAATGGAGGAGAAAGCCAGTATCGAGACTAGAGAATATGTGCAGGATTCTGAGATGTTTCAAAGAAATCTTTTGATGGAGATGAGTCAGCAAATGATGGATGTATAATTACAACCCTCCACCCATGTCCCCTGAGGGATGATTTACTTAAAGAAATCTATTTATCTATTTATTTATCTATCTTTGTTTACCAGAAAAGTGCAACTGTGTAATAGCCATTTTCAGTGGAGGCCCAGGCAGAAAAGTTCCATTTGTTTATATTGCATTACACATAGTTCCAGTTCGACACAGTGTAGTTACATTTCTATTTACATTTATGCACATACAGTAGTTACATTTATACATTCTAAGATTTTACAGAGGTAGAAGTTACTAAACAGTAAGCCCATGTGCAACTTAGTGGATTGTACAGGCAGCAGTTATGTATAAAAATAGCTTTGTCATTTCATTGAGGGGTTGAGAATATTATGTTTAAGTAGAGTATTTGGAGAGTATCATACAGTGAGCACAAAGTCTTAACCTGGTGATGAGCATGTGCAGGACCAGGACTGGTTAAGATGTTGTTTAAGCAATGATTTAAAACTATTAAGTTTGTCAGAGAGTGTTATTTGTGTGGGGATACTAGTCCAGAGTTTAGCAATGTATTGGGAGTTGAGCGAGTCTCCAGCAACATTATATGACTTATTTGTGATTAGTAAGAATTTGTTACTAGAATGGAGGTCCCTTGTTGGATAGTAGGGCAATAATATGTTTTGCAGTGCAGGGCATTTTTCAGGATGATGAATGAGTTTGCATGCTGCAGTTAGTTGCAAAGATGTTGGGTAGTTGTGCAGTTCAAGCCAGTTTAATTGCTTTAAGCTGTGATGATGTTGGGTCCTATAAGGGAGATTGGTGGCAAATTTAACTATTTTAATTTAGCCGGAGGTGAGTTTCTTTCTATGAATATTGTTTAAGTTTGTTAGGATAGGAGTGGCATATAAGAAAGGTGGTAGTAAGAAGGTGGTGGCTAGAGTTTTACTTCTGCAGTATCTGTTAGGAGTCCATTGATCTTATAAAGGCAGCCTAGTTTCTGATGTGTAAATTTAATGGTGTGCAGTATATGTTGGCCACATTTGAGATTATCATCTATTATAATGTCTAGAAGTTTAGTGTGAGTTAGTTTAAATGACAGTATTATTTGCTGACTTTATGAAGAAAGATTGATTTTGGTAGCTTTTTGAGGTGAAAGTATTAACTTAGTTTTCTTGGGACTGAGTATGAGGTTTGATTCTTTGACCCATGTTTCTACAGAGGGGGTACTGTCTTGGAGCTTATTTATTGTTGAGGCTGCACATATTAATGTTGAGTCATCTGCGTACTGAACTAAACTAGCATGGTGAGTGAAGGTTTGGAGGGTATTAATAAATATATTAAATAAGAGTGGACCCAGGATAGAGCTCAGAGGGACACTTATGGTAACTGGTTGAAAAGATGAGTAGGTTTGTTGCCATTTAATGGCTTGTTGCCTTACAGATAGGTAACTAAGTAACCATCACAAGGAGTTTTGTGAAAGTTCTATTGAGGATAGTTGAATGAGTAGTTGCTGGAATAATACAGTACCAAATGCCTTTGACAAGTCTAAGAACATGGTGGACACAAACAGACCATTGTTTCTATGTTGGTTTGTAACATTGGTTAAATATAGTAGAGCAGTAGTGGTGCTGTGCTGATGCCTAAAGCCATGTTGTGTGTCTGACAGCCAGTTATTTGAGGTTAGGTACTGCATCAACTGCATATGGATGCATTTCTCTAATATTTTGGACAGGAAGGAGAAGAATTGCTATTGGTCTGTAGTTATTAAACTCTGTAGATGCGCCACCTTTGTGCAGTGGTATGGTGTAGGATTTTTTTCCACAGTGATGGGATGTAACTTTCTGCTATGGACCTATTAATAAGTATGGACACAGGGAAGGCTATGTGGTTTGTGGGAAATGGTGAGGCAAAGTGAGGCAGAAAATTAAGGAGACATTTCCTGCAGGGACATTATGGAGGAAAATACAAAAGGAGGATGCAGAGACAATCCTGAAGAATAGCAATGAGATGGAAAAGAAAATGTGCAGAGAAAGTGAAAGAAGGCAAAAGGGGAATTGCAGAAAAGAAAAAGGCAGAAGAAAATAAAAGCTAGAACTTTGTGGTAAGGATTCAAAGTAAAGAAGACAAAGAAATGGTCAGGTATGAAGTGTGGGACAATTTAATAGAGCCTTTCGATGTAAAAGTACATGATGTAAGATTATTTATTCTTATTAACAAAGGGAAAATTTGTAGCATTATTTTGAGACTGTTTTTTCAATGGAATGCTTTCTTGGAGAATATGAAACAAAGAAAGACTGCAACCCATATAATTTTATGTGATAAAAGCATTTAACAGGGAAACAAAAAAAATCATGTACAGTTTTGAAAAGATGTGGAAAGAGAGAATTTGAAAGGACTTTTGAATACGTTATGGAAAGAAGAACTGGACAATGTGAAAGTTAATGATAAAAGGGATTTATAGATTGGTGTATGGATTATAATATTGTGTTAAAAATAGAAAGAGAAAAATATACATATACCAAGCGTGATAAATGTGGAGGTGAATGAGGGTGTTGTAAAATACTGGGGACAGCCCAAACTTTTTTTTGTGGAAAAGGCCATTTAATAAGTAACTGTGATAAAAGAAAATGTTATATTTGTGGGGAAATGAAGCATGATTCAAAAATGTGAATTGAAATTTTATAGATGTAACAAAATTGGACATTTATGGATGGATTCTAAAAATGAAAATAAAAGTAAAGAAAAAGAGACAAAAAATAAACAAAGATAAGAAAATGAACAAAGAAAATAAATTTTATAAGAAGTAGAAATAGAAGAAAAAATAAAAGAGAAAAATAATAAAGCAGACATAGAAGAAGGCTTTGAAATAAGTGATGAAGACCTAACTTGGGAGATAATAAAAGAAAAAACAGAATTCTGTAGGTAAAATGGTAAAAGACAGAAAAGGACATTTTAAAGAGACAAGTAGAAATAAAAAAAGAAAATGTATGGAAAAGGAATATATTATATGTAATGTTTGGGGACTAGTATAACGGTTAAGGTGTTTGACTCACACAAGGTACAGTGTTTGATTCTCAATCTCTCCTTTAGGAGGGAAATTAGCTTCAAATGTCCTATTAAGGCAGCTAGACAAGTAATTAGCTATTAAATCATGAATCTAAGGAAAAGGGAAAATGAAAATTTTAGAGTGCTTTCTCTAAATGTGAATAGCATTAAGAATATAGTTAGAAGAATGGGGATTTTTGTAATGGTGTAATACATATGATGCAGAAGTAATTATATTAGAAGCATAGGATTTTTAACAAATTAAGAATTAATTAAGAAATATTACAAACAAAGTAACTATGGGGAGGAAAGATAATCTGGAATTTGGGCAACTAGAGTGTTTTAGAATAGCCATATAAATTTAGAAATAAGATGTTATATGCAATTTTAGCAAAAATGGAAAGTTTAACCATTGTAGATTTAAAATGGAAAGAACAAGTATAACAGAATTATAACATTACATAATATTATATGCTTATACTAATTGTAGAGAATGGAAAATCTTATTTCATCAAATTTTAGACTATGTAATGATAAATATAAATATTATAATACCAGGAGACTTTATTTGTGATTTAAGAGGCAAGTATAAAAGGAAATGAAATGATATAAGAAAGATGTTAGAAGTTACAAAGGTGTGGTAAGTTAAACCTTTGGGACAAAAATTCATAAACTTCCAAAAAAATTATGTATAGAATTGAAATAGATAATTTTATAGTATCAAAAGGTTTAGTTATAATAAAAGGGGATGTAGTTGAAACAGGATTTTCTGGTCATCTTACAATATGGTTAGAGATAAAGGAAAACAAGGAATATATAAAAATAGGCAAAGAAAAAGGATAAATGCGAGAGCATGGAATGAATAAGGAAAAGATTAGTAATACTGTTATGGAAAGATCATGATACATTGAGAACATTTTATAAAAAATGGTCTGAATGGTGGATAATGTTTAAAGAAAAATATAAAAAAAATTGTTTTTTTTTTTTTACAGTGGTAATATAATGTAAGAAAATTAGAAAAAGAAAAATTATAAAACAACATATGGTCAGCATATAGTAATAATAAAATAAAAGTACTTGTAAATGACTGGTTAAGCCAAGAGGTGCATATGTGTATACTCTTTGCATTAATTGTGAATGTGATAGTATATATTATAAATTACAAAATGAAGAAGGCAGGATATACAACACCTGAAGGGTTAAGAATTCTAGTCCTGACATATAAAGATGACATTATAATAACTGCAAAAAACAAAATTTGTTTAAATAATTAATACTTGTATGAATGTCTAGACATTATAAATATGGCTTTAAATAAAGAGAAAAGTAAAGGTTTAGGTGATGTACTAAAGGTAGATGATATTTATTTTATAATGAATTAAACTTCTGTGTTAAGTGTAAAATTTGTGAATAAAGTTATAAATAGAATTCGAAAGGAAAAAACAATAGAATAATTAAAACAGACCTCTCTTTTCTGGAGAACATATACATTATAATTCAGAAAGAAAAGCTTATTTGATACATTCAGTACTGATGGTAAAAACAGTAGACTTTTCAAGTGTATTTATGTTACCAACAGTATTTGAAAAGGAATTATTGCAGATATGTTTTCATTTAAATGGGGTTCTAGATTAAACCCAGTAAAAAGAGGAGATTTGTACATAAATACAGAAGAAGGTGTATTAGGGTTAATTAACCCTGTGGTGTAAATACGGCTTCATTAAATTTGTACAAAGTATTAATGTGGATAAATGAAAATGATGAGAGATTAGTAGTAAAATTATATAAATATAAATGCGATACATTTAGGGGTATGGTAAAAAAGAGTAGAAAAGAAAAAGAGGATATAAATGAAGAAATAAAATGTTACCAAGAAAAAAATATTTTGTGGAAAATAAAAATTGATAATATAAGAAAGGGAAGAAAAATATGTTAGAAGAAAGTAATGATAAAACATTTCTATGTAAAACCATGGAACAATCTAACATATTAAACATTAAAGCTACAAAAGGAAGAAGCAAATGATGTAATAAGAAAGTAAAATGTCAATTTTTTTTTTGTGGAGAATGATAATAGATAAATTACTAGTAAAAGGAAACATGCCATATAAAAAGAAAAGTAATGGAATAGGTTTACATTGTCAAGAAGAAGGAGAAACTACTGAACATTTTTATTTGAAATATAAAAGAGTAAAAAAGTTACAGGGAAAACTATGTAAAGAAGATGTTTTCAAAGATATAAAAAAGTGGATGAATTAAACATGGATTTGATTAAATATTGATATTATAAGAATAGAAGTAAAGACTGTTAGAATGGATAAAAAAGTTATTTTATGTCATATGGGTTATATGGAATAAAAGAATAAATGAAATTATATTTAATGGGAAATGGATTTTAGAAACAATATTAAGTAAAATCAGATGGTGGTTATGGAAAAAAACAGTGGGGGTCTAATAGGGATGAAAATTTAGCATGATTGTAAGGAAAATCATGAATATGTGTAAATATAGGGCCCCTACTCTTTACCATGGGATCTTTTATGTCCACCTGAGACTCAGTTTAAAATCTCATCCAAAGGGTGGCAAACTTCATAGTGTAACACAAAAAATAAAAAATAAAGCCAGCACCAGTTTTACTTGTTGAAGTTGTGCCATTGCTTTGCACCAGTCATACTTGCTAGCTACATTTTGTGGGTGAAACTTCATAGTGTAGCACTCCACTTATGTTCACTGAAGTATCCAATCTTCCTGGTGTGGGAATAGAGCCCACAGCCTTCTACATGAAAAGCAGGTGTGCTACCTGTTGTACCACTGACACTGCTGCCTTCTGTTTTCCTTAACATGTGCCTGAACCACTGTAATCTATTCTCTTAGACCTCTTGGCAATTGGAGCTACTTGGGTTTCTGATCAAATATCTTCATTTTTCCTCATTCCCTCAGTGTACATCCTACCACCCAACACAGACATTTCATCTCCATACCCTGTAGTTTCTTCAACTGCTCTGCAGTCACTGCTCAAGTTTCTGTACCATACATCTGTTTTGAACACCTTACTTTTCAACTTGTTTGACATTCTTTTGTCACACTGCATATCTTACACTCTGTGACAGTTGGCTGCAATCCTTCTAATTCTTACTTTGACCTCTTCATTAAAATGTCCCTTCCCCTCAAGCATCCCTTCAAGATACATGAGGCTGTTAAAATGTTTCAGTATTTTCCCCTTTTATTTCATTTTTTAGCTTCATCTGAATTCCCAAATTTGCTGCCATGACAAATGACTTGTCTGTATATAGTTTCATCCTGTGTGCTTTCAGTTTTGTATTCCATTCCCCTACTGGATGCTGAAATTCTTGCACAGAGTTTGTTTGTAATGCCACATTATGTGCATGCAGCAGCTTTGTTGTTTTGTATCCTCAGTTTTGTTTGCTACTGCAGTCCTTCACCAGTATGAAAGGGTCTATGTTATAACAGCGAACGATCAAAAGATCGAACGCTGTTATATCGACCACAAAAGAAAGAAAACAAAAAAGAGCGAACAGCCAGAACAGTGAATTTTTTCCCAGGGAAAAAATTCGCTGTTCCCAAAAAAAAACACTAAACACTATTTTAAGGGGGCTTTGCCCCCCAACAACCCCCACACCCCCTACTTTTAAATATACCAACTTAGAGATTGCACTACAGTGCCGAAAATAGCAAAGTGACAGAAGCGGACAAGCAACTTCTTTCCCAGGGAACAAATTCGCTTAAAAGCGGCTTTGTCATTTTGCTTTTTCGACATTTACAGTTCGACTAAGACGCATTCAACATAATGTGTCTTTGTTCTTCTGACAGGAGCCCTATGAAAAGTGGTGGGCTCAGAAATGAACCCTGATGCATGCTCACTCCCACTGGTAACACCACTGTTAGTCTGAACACTATTAGTACTTGTGTCACTGGGTCCTAGTACATAGCTTACACTAATTCTAGCACTGCTTCCCGGACTTCAAATTATTGTGGGACTGCCCAAATTAACTTTCTTGGGACCTTCTTATATGCTTTCTCTAAGTTTTGGAATACCCTGTTCAACTCTTTCCTCCTCTCTATCTTCTTCTCAACTATGCATTGCACTACAAAGTTAAGTTGTCTGTGCTGCATCATGGTCTGAACCCGAACTGCTCATCTCCTACCTCACTTTCCACTATTCTCTGTATTTGTTTACCAATCACCCTTTCCAGCACTTTTATGCAGAATGACAGGAGTTTGATCCATCCATACTGCCTACAGTTGTGCATGTCCCCTTTTCTATTGTGCACTGGCACTAGAATGCTTATTCTCCTGTCATCTAGGCTATGCCTTTCTTTCCATACTACTACGAATACCCTCTGGAGCCATTTTACCCCTAAGTCTCTCAACATCTTGATCATATCTTCTGTGACCTCATCTGAGACAGCTGCCTTTCCTGACTTCATTTTCCTTCGTGCTTTCTTACTTCTGCTAGGTTGGGCTCTTCTTCCTCTCTCATTGTAGACTGTATCTGGGGCAGTACAGCTTCTATTATGTTTTCTTCATTCAGAAGCTGCTGGAAGTACTCCTTCCATCTGTCTTTGATGTCCTATGGACTGGTGTGTCATTTGTTGCTGGCATCCCTTATGAAGAGTATCTGATGACCATCTCCTTTATTATTCTGTCTTCATCTTGTAACCTGGTAGAGTTATTTGTGCCATCTGCCGAGTTACTTTTCAGAAGCTGGTAAAGTGCATCTGATGCCTTGTTCTTTACCTTTGTGACATCTCTCTTAGCCTTTTTGTTACCCAATCAGTATTCCTTCTTAGCCTGGTGCATCTTTTCTGTCTCCTTCTTTTTCCTGCACTCCTTTCTTTTGATAACTTCTTGCAGTTTTTACATTCTACAACCAGCTTTCCATGTATATTTTATTTCAATACTTGGCACAGCAGCATATCTGTTCTGTAGTTCTCAAACATACTGTTCTGAGATGCTGCCATTCTTCTTCTTCAACTCCACCTATATCCTTTACTTCCCGAGGTGCTAGAGCTCTGAGTATTTCCTTGAACTCTTGTGCTTTCACTGTCGTCAACTTCCTGGCCTTAAGCCTAGTCTCTACTGACTTTAGAGCATTCCCTGACTACTACTTACAGCTGATTGTGCCCACAAATAATTTATGGGCTGAATGTTTCACTGGGGATGACATTGCAATTGCTGATTTTACCCTACTGTGCTTTGAAGTCTACTTTAGTTGCATGTTTGCAAATTTTTTTATGTAATTTTTGTCTCTCTTATTGAACAATGTGTTGGACACCATCAAGCCATTTACCAGGCAGAAGTCGAGAATGCTCTCTCCTTCTTTATTCCTGTTGCCCCACCCATGTGGCCAAGTCAGTCCTCACAATCTTCTGTCTGTCTTTATATGTGCATTACGATTTCCCAGTATCAACACCAAATCATGTTGTCCTGCTTTAGTTAGTAGGTTCTACACAGCTGTCTGAGTGACTCTTTTACTTGCTATCATAACCTACATGTGGGTAATAGACTGTGATTATGAATACTGCGCTTTCCTTACACTAGAGTGTGATTACCCTGTGACTGTCATTAATTTTGGTGGTCTCTCTCCCTGTCTTCTGAAGCCTCTCCTTCATCATAATAACCACACTATTTCAAGTCTGTCCTCTTTGTATCAGACTCCGGATCACAAGTCAAATGGCTTTGCTGCATTGCCCTTGCATTCTGTCTCCTGGAGTAGAGGATTTCCAACCTCCTCCTCACCATCCATTTGCAAACTGCACCCTGTCTGTGAAACAATACTGAGTGTGCCAATCCTTAGTTCACATTTGGCAGAGCGATTAGTTTTACGTCCAGCTTTCATTCAGAATAACTGTCCCAGGTAGGCCAATCTGGACAACAGTGCATCAGCTAACTTGTAGCTTATTGACTCTGGGTTGCTGGGCTTTATGACAGGCACCAACTAGCAATACAAGCACATAGAATTTCCCACCATTGGCATATTCATATCTATACCTATCTATAAATATATAAACACATATATTTACACACACTCACACACACACACACACACACACACACATATATGTATATATATATATATATATATATATATATATATATATATATATATATATATATATATATGGTTTACTATGACAATGACGGGTACATGTTCTGTGAAAATGGAAATGTCAAACCTCATTTAGTTGATTCCCATATCGCTGACCTGCAATAGTGAGAGTGTGCAGTGTAGCGAGTGCCACTGTGCATTCATACATATGTGACTGAATTTATGACTACAGATCGCGGTACAGTGGGGACTGGGAAATTACCATTTTCCCCACTGTCATGCAATCTTGGAGTTGGAATATATTATTTGCAGGGGGTGTGGGAGGTGCAGGGGGGCTTGGCCCCCTGCAAAAATATTATGTTACATGATTTTCAGTAGTGAACTGCAAAAATAATGTCGAAAGTGTGAATGCAATTATTTCACTACATGCACTTCAAAATTCTGACCTTATTATTATACATAATATCGCACATGTGAATCACACAGGTAAACATCTTTTATTATGACTGTTAATATTTTGATAATAAACCATATGCATGACCGCAAAATCATACACCAATGCACTGTATGAACACATACAGAAATTCATGGCTCTTGCCATACCCAGAAGAACCAAGACACTCTTCTCCAATAAAAGGAAGCCAATCTGGTGGTCCCCTACCATAAATAAACTCTACAATAGAAGGAGTAAACTGATGCAGAATAAGGTGAAGTCCCAAGACTGGAAAAAACTCCCTTATCAGCCGCAACAAAAAGTTGAGATCCCTCATCAAATCCTCTAAAGCTAGCTATGAAAACAGCATTGCAGCAGATAGTAAAGACAACCACAAGGCCTTCTATAGTTATGTAAATTATCTCCACGGCAATACCCAGATTTGCTCTGAGCTACTGCACAATGGTACCTCCTATACCGAGCCAACAGATATTGCCAATATACTGGCCAACAAATTCAGTGCCAACTTTACCCCCCCCCAAAGAACCAATCACAGTACCAGTAGATTGCCAGGCACCCAGTATTACTGCTGCATGGGTTAAAACAGCACTGTCCAAGGGAAAGAATACAGCTTCTATGGGACCTGACAATATCCTTGACTGTGTTCTACATGAACTACAGAGTGAACTGACACCTCAACTGTGTGCCCTGTTCAATCAAAGCCTCACCTCAGGCTTTGTCCCTACCAAATGCTGAACTGCTACAGTCATCCCTCTCCACAAAGGAGGAGTGAATACAGACCCTGGGAACTATTGCCCTATTAGCCTGACGAGTCTGATATGCAAAGTTATGGAACACATCATCAGGGACCTAATAAACAAGGATATAGGGAATCTCCAAGCTCTGGATCCCACACAGTTTGGTTTTCTGAAGGGTAGATCATGCCTGCTCAACTTGGTCAACTTCTTTGAGTCTGTCACCAGAGCTGTGGATGAAGGCAAGATGGTTCATACAGCCTACCTTGATCTGGCCAAGGCCTTTAATACCATTCCCACTCAGGAATCATGGAAAAACTCACTAAGCTAGGCATCAACCCCTATATCACTAGGTGGGTTACAAACTGGCTCACAGATAGATCCCACAGTGTGAAAGTAGCTGACTCCAAGTCAGACTGCTGACCAGTCACAAGTGGAGTCCCACAGGGTTCGGTCCTGGATCCTCTCCTGTTTGGTATCTACTTCTCTGAAGTCCAGGCCAACATGAAGGGACTTTGGCTGACAAAGTTTGCAGACAATTGCAAGTTGGGAGCTATTATTAACTCCCCAAGTGATGCTGACATCCTACAGAAAGGCCTGACTGAGACCAACAACTGGTGTCAGAACCATGGCCTCAAGCTCAATGCCAAAAATGTGTCATCATCCCCTTTGGGAAAAACCCAGTTACCATGAATTACCACATCAATTGTAGTTCACTGAACACAGAAGTCATTATAAGAGATCTGGAAACACAGGTTGACAGAAACCTCTCTTTTGACCACCACATTGCCACTGTGGTCAGAAAGTCCTTCTGTGTGGCACATCTCATTACTAAGGGTTTTGCATCCAGGAAGAAAGAGGTCATTGTCTCCCTCTACTCTTCCCTCATTAGGCCAATCATCAAGTACAATGCCCCATTTGGCATGTACCTCAGTAGACACCTACAACAACTAGAGAGGTCACAAAAGTACCTCACAAAGCAGAGCTTAGGCCTTAAATACTTGTCCTATATGGACAGACTCAAAAAACTCCAACTATTCTCTGTCTCATATCACCTATTTAGGGGCAGCCTCTGCTTGAATTACAAAGCCATGTCTGACCCAGCTCTGTTAGAAATGCTACATCTAAAGAAATCCTAATCCCTCCACACTACATGCTCCAGAGAACTCAACCTCATTACCACAATCAACAGAATATGCTGGAGGGACAGGTTCATAACTCAGAGACTGCCCATGCTATGGAATACACTTCCGATACATGTCAAACAGAGCACCTCACTGGCCCACTTCAAGAGAAATCTTGATGAGTGGATGGGAAATAGAAAATTCACCCCGGGATCACTCCAGTGGCACTACTCGACAGAGGTACTGGGAACTAAAGTTGGGTGGCATGATGCCAAGGTAATCCTATGGGCTAGGCTTGTAAAGGCTCCAGG
The DNA here is from genome assembly GCF_019279795.1 of Protopterus annectens. NCBI lineage: Eukaryota > Metazoa > Chordata > Ceratodontiformes > Protopteridae > Protopterus > Protopterus annectens. Next base: position 718,047,116 of record NC_056730.1, on the reverse strand, counting down.
GCCATTAGCCTAGTACACACCTATAAATCTATGAACCCTATATATATATATATATATATATATATATATATATATATATATATATATATATATGTGTGTGTGTGTATATATATATATATATATATATATATATATATATATATATATATATATATATATCTTTATATATATATATATATATATATATATATATATATATATATATATATATACATTTACACATATGTGTGTGTGTGTGTGTGTGTGTGTGTCTGTGTGTGTGTGTATGCAGTTACATGGCGATTTCTCCAAACAGGGTCACGGTACTTAGGTACATTTTGTCACTGAGCTTTTCATGCACCAAGTTTATTGCTCGGTGCATGCATAGTAAAGTGCCATTGTTTGTGTTGTTGATGATACTGATGTTTATATTTTTGTCCGTCAATTTAATGTACAAGCCATTGAATAAAATCTGCAAGAAAGATTCAGCCAAGCTAAAGTCTTCAGGCCAACAAAACAAACCCTCAATAAAGACATAAAAGTAAAAAGTCATGGGCATTCAGAAGCCATGTAGCTGAAACAATGGTATATTATTAAGAGCTTTACTACAGGAGGTTTAGGGTATTACATTATAAAGACTCCAACTTGGCTAGATCTTTTATACAGTTTTTACTGAATGGTTTGTCAGTGTGTCATTTTTACAGATTTGTTTGGATGTTATTTGGGATAATTTGCAAGCAGTCTAATGTTTATGGACGTCAAGCTTGATTTTAACTTCTGTGATTCTAACATATAGCAAACAATCTACTGAAGCTGTATTTATGGGGCTGTAAAACATTTGCAGAAATGGTCTTGTAGGGGACTGCTAATAATGTGAATGTGTATGATGTGCGTATGTTCCTTCTCCCAAAAGACAAACATTACTGCTCACAGTCTATAGTACAGAGATGCATTTAGTAATGCTTCGGAAAACAGTTTGCAAACATTGTGTTTCTATGACTCAATGACTCATTTATTTGTTTATTTTCATCTATTTAAGAAGTATGTTAGGATGTGTAGAGAATCCAGTCCTGACATCAGAGCAAGGAGACAGCATATTTTAACATGTTATGTAACATACTGTGCTTTGTGTTTTGCCTTTATGCTAAACTTAGACATATATCTTAGAATTCAGTCTGACATTTTTGCTGTGGTGTAGAATTCACAGCATTCTGAACTGCATTATTAATTATAAGTGTAGAACCATGCAAAACTCTGTACTTTGACACATTTGAATAGATATCACAACCATGAAACATAAAGTCGCGAGTTTCTACAAAACAGTATCAGCTGCTGTCAATACTCATACTCTGTGCTTAGAATATACAATTCTTTGTCACTGCATATAATCTATTTGTTTAAATATTTTCTGTGCGTGTTTCTTAAAACTAAAATATAATAGCATCATGCTTTATTTGACTCATTTATGGGATAATAATTTGAAAGGGAAGTATGTTATGCATGTATATATGTATTTATTTATTTGCTTACTTATTTACTTACTGTGTCTACATTTGTAATTACTGTACAATCCTTCTGATTTGCATTTTCTGTCTCTTTTGTTTTTAATTTAATCAAAACTTTTACTTGCAAAACTAATTACAGTTATAATGCTGTTAAATCGTATCACAAAAGATTCAACCCTGCAGCCACAGCTCATGAAAAAAATTAATTAATGTGATCCACTGACTAGATTAAGCTGCTAACTTAATTGTATTATTTCTGTTCCTCATATTGTTACCTATGTTCTGTTAGAAAAAATAAATAAAATAAATAAAGCAAGAACAGAAGGGTTGGTAAGGGAGAGTAATTAAACAAGAAATATGTAATATGTCATTACTGTTATTTTCATTATAATGCTGACTTAAGGCAGGCATTTTCCAAAGTCCACAGGATTCATGATAAATAAAAGGATTTTGCTCTTCAGTAAAGGTTATCAGTGTTGTCCTTCTCAAATAAAAGACTGAATTATTTAGGAATATATTAGGTTTGTGCTTGTATATGGCATTCATTGTTGTACTCCCACGCTGTGTCTGTTCTGACCTTATACAGCAAATTAAGCCAGTTTCTGCATATTGCACAAAATGACATGGCTTTTTCCTGCTTAAGATTTTATGTCACAAAGAAAATAAGAAATACATTAAAGCAAAGCAGGATAGAGACTGATCTGGCCAGCAGTTGTAGAGTCCTGCTGCTATCAGTTAAAATAGTTATCTGGTAGCTTTATTGTCTTGTATCATTAACTTGAAATAATAGCAGACACAAACCTCATTGCTTTACAGAACACAATATTCTTCTTTCCCATATCCATTGTGATTGATGGTCAAACATGCTGACAGTTAATCTAAGCAGGAAGCAAGCTGCTGTAAAGGGTTAATGCCACAGGAAGAGAGACAGAATGCCTTGCCATGGAAGCTATGCTGTAGTAAAGAACTGCCTGGGACTGCATTCATTTGGGCACAAACAATATGACATAAATATTACAGAGAGCTGACTGCCCTCTATGACAGACATTTAGAAAACAGATACTAAAAAGAAAATATTGGTTCTGGCTGTGTAGCATAGAGAGATGAAGTTGATGGATGCAGAACAGGTGTTCTGAGCCTGCAAGGGTAGCCCTAGTAGGCATGTGTATGTGAGTATCCCCATACCTGGGGAGGGCAAAGAATGCCCCTGCAGTGATACAAGCATTTATGTCAGCCACTGGGGGGCATGGTTACGGGTTAACCACACAAAAGAATTAACAGCTGCCTGTGTGATAACTCCATAGAAGAGTTGAGCTAATGGTCAACAAGCAAACACAGAGAAATAGCATAACAAACATAAATCATTTTGGGCCCAATGTATTCATGGCTTATATTTGCTCACAGCCCTCAAAAGCAGCTGATGCAGATAAAAAAAAGAAACATTTATGCTCATTTTTATAGAAAAAAAAAGATGAAAAATCTTCCACCCTAGTGGTGTTATTTTAGTAGAGTGATTATTATTTTTTTTTTATTTTGTTTTTGTTGCCTACAAAGATACTGATTTTCCAAGACTTAGATATTGAAGCTTATAAATATATTTCAAAATCAAATATATTTCAGCAAATCAAGGTAGGTTATAGAGAGTATCTATATTTATTCATAACAATATTTCTCTCTCACCAGATTCCGCACAATACAAATCTAAAACTGCATGAAGTCATAGTTGCATTCAGTAAAATTAGCACATAATAGCCAATTATGGAAACCCATCTATTACCCCTTCAGAACATGAAGAAAGCCTTTACCACTCAGAAAATGTAACTATTAAATGAACTACATTTCTTATTAGTGAGTTCAACTATCCACACAGAAATTGGCAAATGTATATTAACAAGAAAATATGCCCACAGATTTTTGGACATTATAAATGCTGACACACTTGACCAAGTTGTTCCCCAACCCGCCAGGGATATTAATCTTCTCACTGTTATCCACACCAGTGCTTCTCCCAGTTTTACCACCCACCCCTCTTGCAAACCCTCCTTAGTCATTCTCCCTGAAGTCCTGCTTTTCAGCTCCTGATGACTCTTCTATATTCAGGGATTACTCCAAAATTAATTTCTATTTATTGATTTTATTGATAATCACAAATGGCATAACAGCCAAAACTTGAGGTTGTGTCTCCTCTGAATTTTACTCCCCTGTGGAAAGTTCTACTGAGGCATCTGTACCAGTCCTATGTAAGCATATTGGCAAGTTTAAAACTAAACACAGAGAGTGGAACTATCACATCAATAAACTACATAAGAAAAAGACAATCTAGTGGACATTTTTAAAAGATGTCCACATTATTGTTATAAAAAGGGAATCAAAAATTGTTAGTCCTTAGAAGCTTGCCATTAGGAGATGCAACTTCAAATATGAACTTAGCGTGGCAACTAATTCAAAAGATAACCATAAGGCCTTCTTCAGCTATATTAGGAAGCTAAGAAATGACAAACAGTTCTGAACTAAACTTATTTCTAATGATGCCTCCTTCTCTGACCCAAGTACATTGCTAATATTCTTTCAGACACATTCTGTTCCAGCTTCACTCCATCTACCTTCATATTTGCACCCCATTCCCCATCGTACCTTTCCTCCTTAAATCACTTTGGATCAAGTCCTTTTGGTACTTTCTAAAATTTAAAATACCAGTCACAGTTGTCTTTATCTAGGGTTGCCAACTGTCCAGAATCTTACCATATCACTGAAGGTCTGCTGAACATATCTGTCAACTGTCCAAATTTCAACAGAATGTCCAGATTTTAGCCTCATATTTTTGGTGTGCTCCTCATAAAATGTGTGGCTTTCTGGAAAATTATTGAGGACTGAAGTCACTATACAATGACAGTCACTTGAGTTTGAGAGTTCATACCCTCCACAAAATGCATGCTAGCAAAAATCCTGTTATTCTAGCAACTTTCTAAGTTTATAAGGCAATATTTAAAATGTGTTCCTATTTTTGGGCCTTTGCTCCACCCCCCCCCCCATTATTTTTGGCTTGTCCAAATTTCTTGTGCTAACAGGTTGAGAGGTATGCTGCTGAGCAGTGCTAAGTTTTATCTAGCAGCACCAACCCCCCCCCCCCCACCATCACTTCTTCAGTCTGAAAATCTTCACTGTACGTTGAATGTGTGGAGAACAGCGTCTGCTGTACCATTAAATGAAGGTGCCAGTGCCCTTAAGTTATGGCAGTTCCTCAACTAACCCTGGGAATTATAGGTCTATTAGCTTCACCAGTATTTTTGCAAAGCTATGGAACATATTATAGCTAAACTAATAGACGTTGATATAGGTGAACTTATATTTCTCTATCCACACCAGTTTGACTTAGTAAAAGGCGGATTATACTTGCTCAGCCTGGTTGAGTTTTTTTAAAAGGTTACTGAGACCATGGATAATAGACATACAGTCCATGCTGCCTTCTCAGATCTTGTAAAGGACTTTGACACTATCCCCAAATGCTGGGATTATTGTCAAACTTTCCAAACTCAGCATTGACTCATACATAGTCCAGTAGTAAAGGTAAAAGGCTATCAAACATAATGCATACCCTTAAGGTCAAGGGTGTTTGCTCTACATGGAATAGTATAATCTATGGTATGTCCTTCTCTGGTATGGAAACTGAAATTAATGGCCTTTGAGTAATCAAATTTGCTGATGATTTCTAACTGAGGGCAGTTATTATATCCCATTCTAGTGCCCAAATTCACCAGCAAGGCCTGGACCAAATAAATCCTTGGTGTGTTAATTGTGTGATTACCCTCAAAGCTGTGAAATTCAGGATAGTTTATTTTTTGGTAAATCATGCGTTTTCAACATATCATATAGATAATGTTTCAATTAAATTTTACATAGTCATCAGGGACTTGGATACCTTTATTCACAAAATACTTTCCTTTGACCACTATGTATTTGTGATTGTTGCACAGTCTTTCAGCTGTGTGCACTTTATCATTTATGGCATCTCCTCAAGATCCAAAGATGTTATAGTCCTACTTTATTCCTCCCTCATTAGGCCCATCATTGAATGCAATGCCTCCATTCAATATTTATTCCACTAAGAAATTAAACCAACTCAAACAACTCAGGATTTCTTTATAGTAAAGATTTCCAGTCACATTGTCTATGTGTTTATAGCTGTGTCTGCCTCTGTGTGTGTCTGTGTGTGCCTACGTGTGTATGCATGCACATGTGTTTGTATATTAACATCCATGCATGTGTGTGTCTGTGTTTGCAAGGGTCCATGTATGTACCTGTGTGTCTATGTGTGTGCATGCATGTGTGTGTGTGTGTGTATGTGTGTGTGTGTTTGTGTGTGTGTGTGTGTGTGTGTGTGTGTGTGTGTGTGTGTGTGTGTGTGTGTGTGTGTGTGTGTGTGTGTGTGTGTACTGCATATTCCCTGATACAACATCACAATACATATTATCAACTGAGTCTATAACTGTGGTGTATCATTACATAAGTTGTTAAGCAGTCCCTGATTTCCCTATTGCGCAATGGTATCTTTGCAGCTGCAATTTCATTCAATATGTTGGATGGTTTGGATCTCATTTTCCTGTCCATAAGCACGCATGCGTTACTTCTGATATGCATCCATAACCAGAGGTGATGATTTGAAGAGTAGGTCAAATTGCTTACTTTTGACCACAAGAAAAGTGAAAGGAGGCCTAAAGAAATTTGTTCAAATTGCTCACTTATGATCAGAAGTGAATGATATCAAAGTTCTCACATTTAATGAAATTAAATGTGTTACCAGTAAAATAACAGAAAACTACCAGAGAAACCATTAAGTGAAGAAGCAGTCTTTGGTCAAGTTAGGAGAAGCAGTCAACTTTCATCATTTTATTGGCTGTAAGACAAATGTAATAAGCTAAGAGTGGTTTACTGCATGTGTAAATGAAAATCTAATAAGCAGAGTAGTCAGTTGAAAGCATGTGTCTAGAAATGCAGAAACTGAAAAGGTACAAAGCTGATATAGCACGTGTAAACTAGTAATATTCGAGTGGAGCAGTAAGTATTAGGGAGTGCTGCAACAGAAAATAAATCACAAGAAGCGGGGATAACTGGGAAATGGGGAGATGATAGAGGAGTCAACTGAAGCTGAACATGCTGCAACCAGTCCCAGTGGCAAACAATCAGATAAGGAGAGTGAGAGAGAGAGAGATTTGACAACACTAGCTCCTGTATAGAAAATTAACAACAGGCTTAGATTAACTCAAAGCTGCAGCTATACAGAACTGCGTTTCTAGTATCTCTATTGCTATGAACAAACTGTACTAACACCAAAAGCTATATTCAGTCACACTGGAAAGAACAGCAGTAATACCCTGAGACTGTATAGGAAAGAGTCGAACTAAGAAAAAATATCTCAGAGGAAGAGTGAGTGAACTGGTAGAGTAAGAAGGTGAAGCAAGAGAACGTGGCATGAAAAGTGGGAGGGGAGAAAGTATAGAAGGCATTACAGTTCAAAGTCAGTTAATAAAGCTAAAACAGAATCTGCTGTAGAATTTGCTAAAATAGCTTAGGGAATGAAAAAAGTGTCAGAATCAGTGAGAGGAACAGAGAGCAAGATCATTTGGCCAATGTTTCCTAGAAAGCATTAAGAAGAGATCAGTCTTTTAAGTAACTAGTAATAACAGATGTTCTAAGTAATTAGGGGAACACAAAAGGAAAGCAATCCATGAATCAATTAGGACTCATCCCATGTAAAACTTCAGTGACTTCCAAGGACATAAAAGTAATAAAACTGACTGTGGGGTTTGGTGTGCTTCTTGCACTAACTACAGAAAAAGGGAGGTTAACTTGAGTGGAAGGAACAAACCTTTCAGCATCAACACTTCTTTAACTTGTAAAACATTATACAGTTAAGACACACTAAACAACTTCAGATACAATTCACAGTTGTTTCCTAACTTCAGTTTGTGCAACAATTCATAACTAAGAATCCTCAGTTAAAGTAAGTCGAACAGTTAAACAGACTGAAACAGGTAAAACAATTCACATCTCTTTGCATTTCAGTGGTCAGAAATCTCACAGCAAGTTAAATACTACAGGTTCAATACTATAACTTTAAACAGTGACAACTACAGGTGACTGAATGACATAGCATGTGTATACATACCCCCGGATTTACTAATCTTCAGTGCAGGACTAGCTTAGTTTTGCACAGAAGCGGCTGTTTAGGAGCAGGATGGCAGCGCACCATGCATACTAATAAGGGCATGCTGCCTGAGCTCCTAATCTTACACGGAGCATGTAAGAGTGCAGGGGGCATGTCTGAGAGTAGAGCTCTCAGAATATACATGCCCCCGCAATGAAGAACAGCAAAAAGCCCAAAAGAATGAGCAAGACCGCTCATAGGTGACCGCATACCCCCAGCAACATCCCCCAAATGTACAACAGCAGTAGTAAACACAAACAATATAAAGATACTTTTTTTTTTATGAAATTGATTAAATCTAACTGTAGGTGCACGAGTTTGCCCATCGCTTAGCTACGGTTAATGCAGCTTAAAAGGCTGAAGAGGATAAAAATGACGATATATATACAAATGAAGCAGTAGTGTAGTGGATAGAGAATTCGCCTTTTGAGCAGGCATTCCTGGCTCGAGTCCCACTGCAGCACATTCCATTTTCCATGTCAAATCACATTATGACCAATATTTTAGTTGCATAACCTACTAAATAACATATATTTGTGAACTGGAGTACTGCATTAAATGCAGATGTGAGGTGTCAGTGTGCAAAGTCCACAGATAATCAGATGTGTCCCATACAGTATATGTACACAGGAATCATGGTTACAAATGGAAGGTAAAATGTGTAATGAATGATAACTCCATACAGCTTCCAAATCCCCCACCTTCCCAAGAACCATTAGACATTACTGTCTAAATCAGTGCAGTGGTATGCAGGAATAAGCACTAGTAAGCAACTCTAAGCACTTCTAAGCAGTAGTAAGAGGGAGTAAGGATATGTAAGCACTAGTAAGTGGGTTTAAGCCCATTTATGTGGGGGTAAGCAATGCGCACACAGGTTAAGCAATATGAAAGCTAACTCTCTGTAAGCATATTTAACCGGAGGTTAACAGTGCTTACCCTCATGCAAACCTTCACAAACCTGCTTACAAGTGCTTAAAAGTGCCTTAATTAGTCTGTATCCAACAGTCGCCATTCTGCCCAGCAACAAAATGAACAGCTTTGCGGGTCTTAAACCCAGGAGCCTATACACTACAGTCACAGTAGTTAACCACCAAGCCATCACAGCAGTACATAAGAGTGAGATGTCACCAAAAAAACCCACACTATAGTAAAATCAAATTGAACATGTGAAAGGAATCAGCATACAGTCATATGTTCTATAAACTACTACATAACATAAATATGTGAACTGCAGTATTGACGTAAGCCCAGATGTGAGGTGTAAATGTAATAGAGTGTTGAAGTCCCTTACTAAACACAAGGACACCGTACAGTATACGTACACATGAATCATGGATACCATGACATATATATATAAGATGTAATGAATAATAAATCAATGCCAAAAAGCAAATATAATACAAGTCAATTTTAAGCAACACTAAGCATTGCACAGACCAGCTTAGGAGGTGTAAGCAATGTGTAGGCCAGCTAACTCAATGATCCTAGTGGTATACCTCTTTAAACAATGTCAACCTTAGGTAAGCAGGTTTGTCCATAGCTTAGCCTTTTCAAAACCTGCCAATCAAGGCAAAGTGAGGGAATTCAGCCCTACCTAAACCCAACAGGTGGGAATACATCTCATAACTGGTTGTAGCATCCTCTTGCAGACATCATGGAACAAAAGGGAGAAGGAGTGCGCTTCCAGGTGCAGCGCTCGGGCATCCAGTAGTCCAGAGTCATGGCAGGACTCCTTGTCAAAGACCATGAGCAGAGACTGCTGCAGGGCCAGTACCAGGGTTCCCAATATAAGACAGAAGCCTGGGACCGTCTCGCCCATGACCTCACCAGTGCCACTGGCATACAACAAAATAGTGAGCAGGTCATGCCAACCTGAAGTGGTGAAAGGAGGATCTCTTGGATCAGTGGATCTAAGAGGCTAGGACGACAGGGGAGGTCCCAGATGTGTATAAGTATCACTCCATTACCTGTTTAATAATTGCCAGCTCATGTATATTATGGATAGGTATGCTAAATATGCCTCTTATGTCCTTCACAGCGGCAAGTGAGTGGGCCGCGAACCAGGAGGTCCATGGATGTTGCCTGGAGAGGTTGTGATGCAAGGCAGGTCAGTAATACTCTTGCATGTACTGTCATATGAAATAAATAAATCTAAAAGTATTAGTAAATTACTTGCCAGTATAAAACCTGCATTGTTTAAGGCAAGTACTGCATACACCAGAGAATATAGCAGGAAGAGTCTCATATAGCTTGTATGTAAATAAAAGCATAATAGCCTGACAATAAAGGTCTAACTGCTTGACTGCATGTGTATACTCTGGTATCATATGGTAATGTAAATTTGCAATCACTTAATAGTACTGTTGTATTAAGCACTGTTACCCACACTGTGCAACATAAATAGAATGTGTAGGAATGTCTGTATATGACTGATGTAATCCCCAGAGGTCACTTAGTACAACTGAGAGACACATAGACAGAAAACAGTGAAAAGACAGACAGCAAAATCTGAATAGCACAAGCAACTAAGATGTGAACTGTTGTATTTTTAGCACACACAGCAATGGTTCGAATCCTGGGGGTGGTAGTAGTCTGCATACAGAATCATACCCAACAACTGTACAGATATGTCCAGAATGTCCAGTAAATTGGCCCATATCTGCTGCCTGTCACCCTATGCCCCTGGGAAATCAGTGGGATGATCCGAGATGTATAGGCAGCAAATAAGGAAATACAACTGATTCGCACACATCTGTGAGAACAAAGCTGGCACATTAGCAACTCCCCAAAATCTTATGAGAGTAATAAGCCACGTATGTCCCATTTACACCCCGTGTACAGTAACAGAGTGAGATGTATGTGCATAATAGTGATGTGGAATCTGGTACTTTGTGTGACAACATTCCGGTTGTGCTAACAAACATTGCTCCCACAGGTACATCGGATATGAACACTGTGCCGAGAAATAAAAGCTTGATATCCTGTACGGGTACCATTTACTCTTGTATTGTATGGAATTGTGAGTGTTGCAGTTGCTCTGAATAATAAGGTATTACTGATCACTATCACCCACACTGTGCTACATAATATAACTGTGTAAGAAGTCTTGTATAAGAGTGTTGTAAGTCACTAAAGGTTGAAGAGGGCAATAGTCTACATATGTTCCGGTTCACCTGCATGTGGTCAAGACATGGCCAGAGTCTGTGCAAAAAGAGATGGACAGGTATGTGCATAACATCAACCTGGAATCTGAGAGTATGTGTAGAAACAGTTAGTTAGTGTTAACAAACAATTTCTCCACAGGTATACCGGGTAAGAGGTGTATACTGCAGGTAAAACCAGTTCATGTATAAAGATGATGACATCCATATCACTGTCCAAACTAAGGCAAAAGGTTAGTGTAGTAATACTTGTAAGGTACAGGTAACAGCACTGACTAGGAAAGTAATGTGAACTACAGGAATATACTAGTTGTTAATTGACATCTTTCTCCCCCCCCCTCACCATATCTGCAACAATACACTAAATATCCACCTCCACTGGTATGTGATAACTCCACTGTTATGTTGGGACATATGTCCTATTGGTTGATAATTATGTAAATCTGTTTCTATGCATGTGCTGTGTTGAAATACTCCAACATTGGTGGCATGGTGCCATCAATGTACCTGCATGCTGTTGTTATTATCACTATGGTCCCATATATGCATGTGTTCCATTTGCTATACAACTGTTCCGTATCTGGTGTCTGGGTTAATGGGAATATCTATGCATGCTGTTATACCTAACCCTAGAATGTGTTGACTATTACTAACCCACATAAGTTGATACACCATAAGCACCATAGCACATATGGGAATGCGGGTCCCAGCGGACCCACCTGTCCTACCTTAGCTGGCAGTGGCAACGGGCACCAGCACATCTGGGGCCCAACCCAGGACCTCCTCGTCCATTGGTCCTACACCAACTTCGGGTTTGACCACCTCAGGGGATGGGGCTCGCCCCCCCCGGGGTGGGTATGGACAGGAAGCTGTCACCCATCACCAGGTCCGGGTTATGGTGCACAGACAGCTCGATCAGCAGTTTGGAGATCTTCTATGCCAGCTCAAGGGCCGCGTGTTGTGACTTGAGGGTCGGCCTGGCTCTCCGACTCAGCCCCCAGCACAGCCACTTTCGGGGCTGTGAAGGTGCTGGTGGCTGCCTATGGGTGGGGATCTCAGTCCAACTGTTTCCATTATGGGGCTCATGGGCTTCCGATTTCCCAACACCCCTCCCAATCAAGGTGTTTACCCCCCACATATGTCATATACCACCCCTGCATGTATCTTGCTGTCTTGTCTGTTAACCTATCCAACATACCTTCCCAAATATACCTACTATCCCTCCCCAACATCCCACTCTCACCTGAAAAAAAAAAAAAGAGGACAATCTGTTCTCAAAAAAAAAAAATCTCACCCCATACATAGCTGTCCATTTTGCACACATGCCCACTGGACAAATGTAATCTGGTCTAATTGGCATCACAACATATTATTGTTGTCCTCACCCCTCTCTCAGGGGTTTGAGTGTCCAAATCTACCTCCAAAGTCCGTGTATATGCACAGCTGTTGCTGTAGAAGAAATCAGCAGCTATGGACCTTCCCTACACCCTCCTGCACATCCCTAGCTATTTCCCCCACAGTCTTTCCCTCTTTGTGCCCCTTTTCACCACTGTCCTATCAACCCTTTTTTCTTTTCTTTTAAAGAAATTAGCATGAGGGTAAGCGGGAGTAATCACTTTTATGCAGCAGTAAGCAGGTTTAAGTCTGTTTGTGTGGAGGTAAGCAATGCCTACACAGGTTAAGCAATTGAGAAGCTAAATCAGTATAAGAAACTGTAACTGGAAGTTAACACTCCTTACCTACATGCAAACCCACTTACAACTGTTTAAAAGTGCCTTAATCACTCTGAATCCACTGGCCCATGTTCTGCCCAACAACAAAATAAACAGCCTTAGCAAAGGCTCAAACCCAGGACCCTGCACACCATAGACAAAGTAATTTACCACTAAGCCATGTCAGATACACATAATCTTGATATTTTCACAAACATATCATCCAGCCCAGTCATTCAACAGTACAGGAAATGTATTTCAGCATGTAGATGTATGTGTGTGTGTACATATATTAATATCTAACTAGATATAACATATCTATATATGTAGATATAGATATATATATAGAAATGTATGCATATACATACACACATATATATATATATATATATATATATATATATATATATATATATATACAGCAATATATATATATATATATATATATATATATATATAAAAGCATAAATATATATCTATATAGGTATATACAGACATACATATGTAGACAAAAATGGGAACATAAAAACATATATGTCCACATGCAGCGTTGGTTGGTTTTAGGCTATCGGCCCTAGGGCCTATACAAGGCAAGCCATAACAATTCCCTGGCTATTTCTTCCCACAGTATTTACTTCCCTGGACCCCTGTCTAGCAGCACAACTGCATATATAGATATCCCCCCTCCCACAGCCAAACAGGTCTGCCCTACAATACAGTACCAACTGTTGCAGACCCCAAAACCACAACCTGACACAACATGGGCACAATATGTTAACAGTACTCCATCCCACTGTATAATTTCAGGCTGATATCTGTAACATATCGTGCAGGACAGTCTGGCTATCATAGGGAATGTACAACGTGGAAGCAGTCAACATTCCTAGGATACATATACACAGACAAATATATGCAGATATACATATTTATATATATATATATATATATATATATATATATATATATATATATGTATATATATATATATATATATATATATATATATATATATAGATATGTAACTACACGTACACACACAGAGATATGTATAGAAAGATACACATGTAGAAGGTGCACACAATACCGAACACCCACTATGCCTACAGTTGCCACCTTACCAACTGGACATTGTATGAGCCACCCATAAAAATGACAATTGTTGCCTGCAACATATACCCACAGGGAGGTCAAAGGATATAACACCACACACAGTTTTGCATACATGGGAAAGCTTTATTTGTGTACCATTACGGTTGTATATGCCATGTCATATAGCTGTTTTGACACTGACATACATATAAACAGAGTAATGCAACTGTGAAACAGTTATATTAATACAGTAGTCTGGAAAGGTTTACATATGTTGCTGTCCAGGCCGAGGCCTTCAAGTAGTACAATAGTAAAGACAGACTGGGCCACAGGATACCAATCAATCAACAGTACGTAATACAGATGTCTAGTCCAGCAGCCTCTATCTACACTCTGTACACAATCCCTAGGGGCTAAAGACCTCAGATGACACAATGGGATGTATCTGTTACATAAGGCATAACTGACACCATCACAATCACACTGACAAACAGAATAGTCTGAATGGCAGGAAGCAGTAGGCCTGCATTTACCCAAGGTGAATTGCATGGTAATGTACACCCAGATACCTTAAGGCAACTTACCCCTGATACCCCCACATGTAACAGCCTAGGTAGTTATGGTGCATCCCCCCCTGGACTCAATAATACAGGGCCATATACCACTGTTACATACACTGGCCTCTGGAGTGCTTAAGGGCACACATGTATTGCGTAGGTGAAGCCCACACATATATGGACCCAAAACCACAGTATGTGTGTGGGACACAACAGCAGTGGACTGATGGCAGGAATGGCAGCATGACATACTCACAGCCCACTACATAACAACCCCTGACAGCATGTCATATGTACAAAGCCTGGTATGTAGGTGGAGGACAGAGGCTGGAACACAGGCCCATATGTGTAAAACTGTTGTCATACACTAAGAAAGTAACTGGTGTTACAGGATAGGCTGCAACATACCCTTAGTCAGGAATATGAAGTTAGAAACAGAAATGGATGTAGCCATGAACTGATAGCACTCAACACACACACACACACACACACACACACACACACACACACACACACACACACACACACTGTCAGTGTTATATCTGACACAAGACCCGTGTGGTGGACAGACAAAACATAATAGGCACACCACTGGCCATCAAGTGGGTAGGCCCACAGTTGAGAGCTATGCAGACAGACTGCACTCCAAGTTAAAATAGTATGTACACACAAACCCTGTAACACCGGTGCTATACAATGCATACAACAACACTACTCACACTCTGTCTGTAGTTCTGGAACCTCCTACAAATATGTAGCTAGCCTGAGTGTGCAGGTTCTGTTGTAAGATGTATTGCTACCTGCTGTCTGTAACACTGCTGCCCACACACAAGAAGGATGTCCATCATACAGGAAAGGTAAAGGGACCACACCCACATGATACAGGCCTTTTATAGTAGTTGGTTGCCATGACAGTGGTAATTTGAAGTACTATACAGCATGCTGCATGCAGATAGCAAGTGGAGGACACTGACTGGTGCAGAGGCAATCACCTGATCATGTGCATCACCTACAAATTCCATGCTGCAATCTATGCAAAGCAGGTCATTCCATTTACTGAAGAGAGACTGAGAGTGAGAGAGAGAGAGACAGAGAGAGATAGAGACAGAAAGTGTGCATGTCAAGCACAGAAAAAAAACATCCACAAGAGACTGCATTCCCAGAACAGGTATGTGAAGTATATATGTATGTAATTGACCATAGTACTTGGTCCATAATAATGGGATAGAGGATGTGGAATGATTTATATGTGCCTTCAGGTGTTGTTGTTGCAATGATGTTCAGCTGAACAACTGCTAAGGACAATAGAGTCCATCCCTGTGGGTAGTGGGCCATACCCGTCAACTGTGCAGAGCAGCACTGACTGATAAGATGTAAGCCATCATAGTGTGTGTTGTGTAATGGGAAGTATGTATATTATGTGGCCAATAGCCGGTGGTGGAAGTAATGCCATAATGATGGACATGTGGGTTCCACAGCCCACCTCTTTCACGATACTCAGGTTAACCTGTAATGTAGCATGCAGGAATGCCATAGATGTGTAATAGGGTTACCTGCAATCTGGCACTATATATACCCCCTAATGTCAGGCTATGTCCATATGTGGCACCTGTCAGTGTTGTAGCAAGGCAGAACAGTGCAGCTGTGCGGGAAGGTGTTGTGAGATTGTGGACCTGATGTCTGAATGTACCCCACATATAGGTATGCATATGTGTGTGTGTATATATATATATATATATATATATATATATATATATATATATATATATATATATGGGTCTACTTCATTTGACTGAAAATACACCGCACTGAAAATGAAATTACTAGGACCACTTCACTGAATGCCCACTTCACTGAAAACTAATTTGACTGAAACTCATTTCGTTGAAAGTTATATATGGGCTTTTCCCCACTGTAGTGTGATCCTGGAGTTAGTATATATATATATATATATATATATATATATATATATATATTAAGGGGGCGTGGGGGCACAGCCCCCACATTGGGGGGTGTGGGGGTGAAGCCCCCCACATATGTTGGTTATATATTTTCTTCTGGAAACAGTTATTCATTGCACTTGTAAGTATCAATGTGTATAGTTTAAAATGTTTATAATATGTGGGGGGCTGTGCCCCCCACACCCCTCCTTAATATATATACTACCTCCAGGATCACACTACAGTGGGGAAAAGGCCATATATAACTTTCAACAAAATGAGTTTCAGTCAAATGAGTTTACAGTGACGTGGGCTTTCAGTGAAGTGATCCCACTGATTTAATTTTCAGTGAAGTGTATTTTCAGTCAAATGAAGTAGACCCATATAGCTCACCTGACTGAAAATGAAATTGCTAGGACCACTTCACTGAAAGCTCACTTCACTGAAAACTCATTTCTTTGAAACTCATTTTGTTGAAAGTCATAAATGGCCTTTACCCCACTGTAGTGCAACCTTATAGTTAGTATATAAAGTAAGGGGGGATGGGGGCACAGCCCCCACATATTATAAATATTTTAAACTAAACACAGTGATACTTAGAAGTGCAATAAATAACTGTTTCCAAAAGAGAATATATAACCAAGATATGTGGGGGGACTGTGCCTCCCACACCCCCCTCACTTTATATACTAACTCCAGGGTTGCACTACAGTGGGGAAAAGGCCATTTATGACTTTCAACAAAATGAGTTTCAGTCAAGTGAGTTTTCAGTCAAGTGAGCTTTCATTGAAGTGGTCCTAGTAATTTAATTTTCAGTCAAGTGAGTCTTCAATCAACCGTAGTAGACCCATATATATATATATATATATATATATATATATATATATATATATATATATATATATATATATATATATATATATATATATATATATATATATATATATATATATATACATGTATGTGCACAAATATTCACATACCCATGTGTAGACATATATATGAACACATATATACATCATATATATAGCTACACATATATAGATATATACCTATATGCACATGTCTACATGTCTACAAACACACACACAAATATATATGTATGTAAATACATGTCCCCTATATTACTACCACAGTGCTGCATGCTATGTGTGAGGAAACAGCACACATAGCAATACACACAGATATCTACAGCTGTCAGTGTGTGCAATATGGATTGGTATGTCACATGTGAACCCCTTGTTAGGACCACATTGCCCTTGTCTGTGGAGTATGGAATGGGAATATGGGGAAGTATGGCAGGTATAGTTGTGGAGGTGGGCAGGGTTGGCAGATATAGAGGACAGCCTACAGGGGTGGTATGTGACACATGTGGTGGGTAAACACCCTGGATGGTGTGTGTGGTCTGTGATATGGACGCCCCATGGGCCTCCAATATGGACACAATGGGAACAAGCCTCCCACCCACTGCTACTCACAACAGCAGTCCAAGTTCCAAAGGTGCCTGGCCTGGAGGCTAAGCAGGAGGAATTTGTGGGCCCTGTGAATGTGTACTGGGTGCCTCAAGGTAATGTAGCGCATCCCACATGTGTCTGTGGAGCCCAGTATGGAACAGACCCTGGACCTGACCTCAGGGTACAGGAACATGTCTGTGTGTGCTCCTGGGGGGGACAACATCCCCTTGGTTGGTTTCACCTGATGGTATTGCTGGACTAGTACATGTGGAGGCCCCAGGGTGGGTCACACATGTGATGTGGCCTGGTAACATGGGCAGATGAGTTTGGAGAGGTGGTTCTGCTGGCCAATAGTACATATACATGCTACTGTGTCACTGTTATAGAACATATGTCGGTAATAATAGTCTACAAAATCCCAGAACATGTCCAACAGCGTGCATAGGTAACCGCAATAACACAGAATGTCAGATGTGCAGATAACACATAGCAAGCATACCACAGGCATATATGCAACCATTGTGACCCTGACAATGGCATGCAGGTGAATAGTCTGTAACAAGCCAGCAATGATAGTGTCCACACAGGGAACATGGCTACAAACACATTGCACAAAGCGTGGTACAGTACTATATCTGCCCCACTGGTAGATATGCTGTAGCCATACCTATTGAGTTGTGTGTACAGTTTGTTGTTGCTGATATGGTGGGGGGGTGACAGTGATTTGCATTAAGAACTGTGGCAACTTTGCTGCATGACTTGCTCATACCTATGTCCATCTTTATGTCTTTTAGGCACAATGTCCCATGGAAGGCTGCCAGCCTACACAGCAGCTGCAAAGGAAATCCTGCTGAATGACCTCATACAGCACTATGCAATCTTGTTTTGCTGGGCCACCCATGATTAGAAGGAGCAGACCGCCCTGTGGAATGACCTAGTCCACAGGGTCATTGATGTCGGCTGCACAACTGCAGTTATGAGCAGGTCCGGCATAATTGTTCTGACCTGCTTTGCAATGCCCGTTGGTGTGCTGCTGCAGTCTGAGGGATCATATCACCACTGGGGGCCATGCCATCCATCCCCCCATGACACATGTGGAGGAGCTCCTAGCCAGCCTCATGGCACCTGCCTGTCCACACAGCCAGCAACTGGTGGACACCTTTGAGGAGGTGGGTGCCACCCACACACCAGCTGAGGAGCATGCAGGTAAGGCCACAGGGCACATCAGTAGACCACTGTTGCATATACATCCACATCAGTACAGGTAGATCATGCATATCTCACATGTCATGGATATATTTTGTTGCTGCATAATAGTGATAAACAGATGGGCTTATGTGGAAGTATTGTGGACAGGTACTGTTGATGCATTATAATGCTGCACCCACCCTGTAGCAATGTCACAGGTGTGGCCACTGACTTTGCATCTGTCACCTTCTTATGTAGGTTTCTCTGGGATACCACCAATGCAGCCGCCTGTAGCTGGTGAGTATGGTTTATGTAGATGCTTGCCAATACACTGGGCATGTAATGCCGATGGTATATTCCATGCACACATCTAACACACCTACCCAGAATGTATGCTGTACATGTGCACGTATTGTTGCTGTTAAATCCACGGCATCACAGAGGTGACCATGATGGGGTATTGGAGGGGTATGTCAGACACCTGCATGATAACTAACAACCTGTCATTACAAAATGTGTCCACAGGAAGTAACATAATGGTGGGAGACATGGCCTACAGTAGGGACATGTTTGGAACAACACTCATATACAGTGCAACACCAGTGTACATACCTGTAGGACAATGGCAACTGCTGCAGAGTTGCACTATGGTATAAGGCATCACTGTGTCCACATTATCAGCTGGGACTAGGCTGTAACATGCGGTGTTCAGTGTATGGGGCACTGCAAAGTGACACACATGTGTAGGCCTTAATTGTCATGCATCTGCAAAAAGGCTGAAGGGCACTGCAGCAGGGATCCTAAGGATGCTAAGATTGGCTGTATCTGCACATAGTCAGGTTCAGGAACTGTGGCAGACCCTACCCCCACAGCAATAGTGACGGCAGTGTGTGAACACCAAGGGATGTGCACATGAGTAGACCTTGCAATCATGCAGATTAGGGGGATATGTGTAGGGCAGACTGAACATACACTGGCAAATGCACATGGCCCACACTAGTATACCCCTGCCAGGAGTAGTGACTGCTGTAGTACAGATAACAGGAGGTGCGACAAACCGTCATGATAAGGATGTGCACACATATGCCCGCACAGAGTGTATGCATCACGGTCAGCATCCACACACCTAACACATTCCATAGACACTGCATGTGAAAGTACAGGACATATGTCACATATCAGACTCATGTACTGTTAAGATATGCAGTGATGTGGTCCCATGGCAGATCAAGGATGGGCGCATCGTATCAATAAGGGTGTGTACCTCCATAGCTATGGTATGCTCTGATGGCTGTCAGTGTAAGAGTATTGGATTGGTTATACATGGTCCACTGATGTTGAGAGCTGTAAATCAGACATCAAGCATTCACAACTGTCATCTGTCCACATATTATCCCAGGTATGTGTTGCTGAAAAACATAGGGGCTGTGAGCATTAAAGATGACACAACAGACACAGTAGTACACATTTGTCAGTGGGTTGTACACCTGTGAGGTGTGGTGCACAGTACATGGCAGGGTGCAGAACAGGTGCACAGCAATACTGTGTACATGGGTGCAGTGGTATCCTGGGGAAGGGGCATCACCTAGTGACACAGCACATGCATCACTCACATGTATACTGTTGCTGGCATGGATTGACTATAGCTGCACTGCATGCTGTTGTGTACCATATGTTATGCATGTTGACAGATGGGTAATAGGAGGACTGTGTGTACTATCATGATGCAACCCCTCCTGTATGTGTGTTTGTATGCAGCCTGTTGGGTAGTTAGTTTGTCTGTAGGGTCACTCTGGTGAAGTAGAGGGAGGTTGATGCATGTAGGATACGTGTGTGCATGTGTGAGTGTTTGTGTGGATGGCCATGTATCCACATGTGTGATTGTGGAGTGTTCATACAACAGTATCTCCTTTTGGGATCATGCAGTACATGGACATGGATTGAAACATTACACACCAGGAATACTTGTTATGTATGTAATCATAGGACAGCTGATAGTATAATAAGGTCTGTAGCATGGAACAGGCATTGAGAGGGAAGGTAGACACCAGGTATACCCTTAATATCACATTCAGCAGTGAGGTGACCTACAACCCATGAATGCAGCACTACAGATGCATTGGGAAAGTACTAGTCAACACCAGGGAGTGTACCCATACATTACAGTTGTTACATGACAGACTGATTGAGAAGCATATCTGGCATGTACTGAGCAATACATACATGACACATCAGTGCATGATATTATAGAGTGAACATAGTAGCCCACACATATAGGGGCCATGCTCATGATGTCTGGACATACACAGGGTGAAAACTGAATGGCAGCAGTGAGGCCATCTAAAAACACTACAGACAGGTCAGGCAGGTAATGTAGTAACAGGTCTTGTGTTGTGATCACTTGTCTAGGAATTTAGAGGACAGATATGTAAATGAGTGGTATCAATGTGTGTATGTTACCAAGTGTGATGCAGGATGGGGAACACATGGAAATATACGTGGGACTGTCTGTAAAGTCATGGACAGGTAGGTATTACGGTGGTGTGTGTGTATGTGTGTGTGTATGGTCTGATGAAGTTGGGGTATTAGCCCCTTCGAAAGCGCTCACAATTAAAGTCATGTTTAACTGGCTGGTGCAAGTGTTACTACTTTCGTGACCACCCTGTTTGTGTTGGTTTAAGTTCTACTTATTGAATACTTTAGTGTGTGTGTATGTGTGTGTATACTGTTAGGCAATGCTGTACAGGTTTTAAAGTGCATTTATTGTTTTCCCCCACAGGTGGCGAGGTGGATCAGGGTCCCTCCTGCATGCAATCTGATGTTGGTGTCCATACAGACACCAAAGTTGATGATAGTACTGTTAAGGCACAGGTGGGATTGTCAGGGGCTGAAACAGTGCCATCATTTGACATCCCCCTTTTAGCCACCCCAACCCCGCACTCAGTTTCAGTGCCTATACATACCCCATCACCAGTGACCATAGTGGAGGGACAGCTGGAGTTTGGTGGCAGTGCACAGGAAAGTGTGGTAACCATGCTTACTATGTCTGGTCACAGCAGGCATAGCCGGATGTCCGGCAGGGCACCACATAGGCAGATGTCCCAGGGTGCTCATGGTAGGGCGCTGTACATCATGCCCCTGGTAGAGTCGACATAGCTGGTACCAGCAGGCGCATGCTTCAGACTGTCAAGGTGGTGCAGGCACGTATGGAACATTACACCAGACAAGGCCTGAGGCTGCAGAGGGCTGCTCTCACATCTGCAAGCAACAAGTTCAGTGAACTGTCTGGTAACATCCGTGCTTATACTGAGCTCATGGATAATGGTCTGGTGAGATGATGGCCCTCATCGATCATGGTATATCCATGTTTGAATGAGTGGTGGAGATGCAGCAATGGTTGTATGGAAGTAGGCCAGCAGCACCAACAGCTGACAGTCAACGTGAACATGCTAGGACACCAAGGGGCTCCCGTAGTGGCAGTACCAGCCCCAGCAGTGTGGGGGGGCTGTCCAAACCACACCACAGCAGGCCATGAGCACATGGTCCTGGTCTGTCCTAGGAGGGACCTGGTACCAGCGGACATTTGTCATCATCAGGTGAGAGTAGCACATCGAGGCCTGTACCTGGATGTGCCCATGGAAACCCTGGCAGGCACAGTCCATGTGTCCATGGCAGGAGCAGTGAACTGTACACCCTGCCAGGTATGGTCTGCAGCTGTCCATAAATACCTGTGTAGGGCAGCCACATGGCAGAACTGTGTGCATGCATACCCACACACTATACAAACACACCTAAGGCAACCCCCTACATACACACACCACATCACCACACCAAGTTCACCTCAATACACCCCTCAACCACACACATGGTGTCAAATGTATGGCCCACCCTCTGCCTCTGGCAAACCAACAACACACCCTGTGCATATGATGACACCTGTGCCACATCCCTGTCATCCATACCACCAATGCAGGGACAGGCTAATATGGTTCTGATGCACATGGTGACTGTACTACAGTGTACCACAGTACTGCAGTGTAACATGTTATAAGGAGTAAAGTGTAATGCATATATGTCAGGTAGTGTAGCCATCTAGCAATGATGTATTATAGCTGTTAGTAACACTGGTTGATTGTGGTCTCTATAATGTTATCCATTTGTGTTGTAGATGTACATGTGTCAGCAAGAGGATGGTCTGCAGTCATATTCCTCAATGGGGTATATCACTATGGTGACACCATGGCTGTGACATATCTGGGGTACAGTTGAACACATGTCACATGTTAGTATAACAGTTATTGCCTGTGCCACATGGACAGGTGACCCACTGGGGCATGTATAATCTGCAACCTGATGTAGACCCATCCACATACATGCACACTGTTACTTGGCAACACTGGGACTAGACCCCTACCTAGGTATGTAGTGATACTGAAGTGTGTGGCTTCCATTTCACACACCACACAGCATTTAGGGTGAGGTATGTCCCAGGTTACAGGTTACATGCAGAACATCTCCAGACATGTACAGTATGCTAATGGGATGTAATGGGTGTATATGGGCAATACATAGTGTGACATACCTTCATATACACATTAACAGACACATAACAGGCAGACACACATCCAAGAGACCAGGGCCTATCACTGCTAAGTAACATGACTGTGTGTCCAATGTGTTACCGGAAGGCTGCACACAGCACATGCATAACTGGCCTGGAATGTGGTATCAGTTACCTGTATGGTTGATGGTGGCAATGGTAACCATAATGTGGTTCATGGGACATATATTGGGTATACCTTGGTATAATCACAGTGTACACAGCACCCACATCCCTCAGTGGATATTGTACTACCTGAAACCCATGATGACACTCTGATATACCCACCATCATACATTGGCCACGACTGCAATACAACCCATTGTAGATCCCAACAGTGGTACTACAGGGATATGCATCTAATATGCATGCCACACACATAGCAGGGTGTTGCATTGTCATGCCTCACTGATGGGCAGCAACAACACTATCTGTACTACTGTGTGGCAATGAGTATTGTAATAGGAATATGTGGCCTAGGACTGCTGTACTTTACAGATAAACGGACATGCACACATACACACACTTTCCAGAACACAGTGGGTATCCCATGCCTATCAACCCATTTGTACAATGCTGTTGTGATGGTACTGCAAAGCTCATGTAGCCAGTATGGAGAGGAGCTTAACAGGGTACTTGTAATGTGTCATACAGCAGCAGTCACAACTGACTATGAAAATGGGTGTTGTGGTGGCTGTGAAGGCCCTTATGGAATTCCCACGTACAGGTGTGCTAACACACAGACACTGCTATACTCAGTCATGCACACATACACGTGTCAGTACTGGGGTGCATCTCTGCAGGTGGTCATAGCTGTGTACCTAGCTGCTGCCCAAGGAGAGATGGGTTGTGTAGGTGTCGTGTGTACAGTGGTATCCTGCCGCCTGCCATGTGGCAGCAGGCAAGCCATCGACAGACACTACTGTGGTGACCCTCAAGGTGGTAGTGACATGCATCAGCCATTTCACCAGGTGCCTCCTGCACATGTCCACTGAAGTGATAAAGTTGAAATGCATGCAGCATGTATTACAACACATGGTTAGTGTCTGTGATGGAGACCTGTACCCAAGCATGTTCAGTTGACTGTGGTAGTGTAGTGTAGTGGAGGTACCCATGGCATGTGGTGTGTACAGGGTGTTATCTCCAATATGTGCCAGTTTTTACACAGCTGGGCAGACATGTCAGTGTCAATCAAGCTTAGGATGCCAGTACAAATCCCAGCGGGATATCTGCCATCTGCACATCTGTACAGGGACTGATAGCCATCCACTTGGCAAGTAGCTATGCCGTAGGATGAATGTGTTGACAGATAGACATTTGACAACAATATGTATGCCATAACTACATCTCAGGAGCCCTCCCTGTCATGTGCTGTACAGACGGTAGTCTACAGTTACATTCCACATGTCGGATCATTACCCAGTAGGGGTTATATACCGTGACACTCCTCACACACCAGGGATACAACAGGGAGGCATCAGAATCCAGCTATGCCTGCAGATGTGCCTGTTGTCAGTACTACATTTAGCACTCTACTCTTGCATGGGTAGGCACTTTCAACAATAGCACCGCCATCATACACTACATGGCAGTGTGACAGCATGTACCCTGGGCTACTACCCCTGTATGTAACAAGGTCACATGGATAACAGTGATATACAGGTCTCACATATGTCTGTGTCCCAGACATGACACTCACACCCCTTGCTACCGTAATAACAGCACATAGGTTCATGTATTGTAAATGGCATTACATACACTTATTACAGATATTACCCTGCTATGTTATCAGACTGGGTGGTGTGACCTGGTTACGAGGGCTAAGCCATGCTTAGCAGGTATCAGCATTGCTGCAATATAACAGCTAAGCTGATTTGCGCACTGGTGAGCAAAGCCTACACTGTGTAAGCACCCATACATTTACCCGTAGCTTAGCACCACTTAGCTTTGCTCAAAACTGCCTTAACCACTCTGTATCTGACAGCCCTCATTCTGCCCAGCAAAAAAATGAACAGCTCTTGCAGGTCTTGAACCCAGAACCCTGTATACTAAAGTCACAACACTACGCCATGACCACTGTGAAGATAGCTGTTGTTTTTCCAATATCTGTCAATACACATATTGATTAGTTTTGAACAATTGCCTTTACTACCACAATTGTGTAGTACTTGTTATTAATATGACTGTTGCATCATATATGTTGTTTTAGCATAATGTACACATAGCAGATACATACGGTGAGACACATCTGGGAGAGTATACACAACTGTGAGGTTTACACATGACAGGAATATGGATATATGCATATAATAGGTTAATATATGTCTACATGTACATACACATATATATTCATACATATGTCTGTATACACATCTGTATAGTGCAATATATATATGGGCATGTGTACATCTCTTCATATGTACATATAAGTATATATATATATATATATATATATATATATATATATATATATATATATATATATATATATATGTAGATATATAGCTATATATGTATGCACATCCTATGTGTACAGCTATGCCTATTTATATAAATCTATATTTAGATATCTATAACTATATGTGCATACATATCTATTCTGAGATACCGATTACTATAAATATATATGTAGATATCCGTAAGTATATGTGCATATGTATCTCTATCTGTATATGTGTAGACATATATTGCTGTGTATATGTATATATCTGAGTGTTTATATATATATATATATATATATATATATATATATATATATATATATATGTACATATACATATCTATCTATGTATGTCAATATGTATATGTATATATATATCTATATAGATATATGGATAATTATATACATATATGTCCACCATATGTCCTGAACATGGAGTGGAGCCCTACCTCAGCCCCAATGGTCTCAACATCGTAATGCAAGGGGGTGTCAGGTATGTAGTGCAGGTATACATGTAGACTATTGCTACTGTGATAGGGGATGTCTTCACAAACATGTTGTGTGTGGAAGGTCACATCTGCTTTTAACATGTGTGCCATTGGCTACTGAAAGACATCCTAAGGACATCATAGTACAGTACCACTGCTGGCACAGTAATGATCCTGTGGACTACAGCAATAAATGTGGACAGTCTGACACATTCGGGGCAGTCCAGAGGAATACACAGAGCCCCTTAGTGCAAGGCATATAGACCAAGCCTGACAATGTGGATGTTAACAGCCATGTAGATGAGTATAACACGTAAATACTGGTATACATTTACCCCCATAGCTTATGCATTCACACACACTCCTGTCCATCCTGCTACATAATAACTGCTGGTACAGAGGTGCCATGGCCACATACTACCAACTAGTTAGTGACATACATCTGTAGAGCATCCCATTGCTTTGTCTGACATACATGACTGTTATGGTGACCTGAAAGTAGTACATCTGGCAAGTATCTGGACATAACTTCACACTGGGTAAGGACACTAAGCTGCTAGGCATGTAACAAAAAACTGTGCAGGCTGCAGGCAGACTGCCACAACAGTAGCCTACATTTCTTATGGGGGAATACACATGTACCTGCAACCTGCATATATAGCAGGCTCTACAGGCATGTCACAGCACAGAGTAACATACACCTGTGTGAAAGTGCATAACCACAACCAATGTGAACAAAGCCACAGCCACATATGGTAGCCAGCATAATATTACAGTATATGGACTATCTGATCAACACCATCCTCATATGTGCCACTCACACACTAACCCTACATATACTGGGCCACTACACAGTGTGGTCCAATGCCTATCTGTGGTATGGGACATGTGTGTGTTTGGCCCTACAAACATGTAAACTGATAGGGTAACATACAGTGGAGCAGCATGTAACATCAGATAGAACAGGACCAAGAACAATGACATCTACCACAGTCTGTACACAGGCTAAGGTATATATTTACAATACTCACATTGTCGACAATCACCATAAGTACGCAGACCTCAGTACTGTACACACAACCACAGTATGCCCAGGTTATGTCCTCAAAGAGAACCCCTACTATAAATAACATGTGTCACAGTCTGATATCCCACTGGCTTATCAGATATGATGTCAATAAATCATGGTGTACAGGACATATGCACCTCTTACTGCATGACATATGTACACAGGTTGACAGAGTTGTGGCTGGAGGCCCAAACACAGGCCAATATTGACATGTTTCTGTGATAACCTCAAAAATGTACTATTGTAACAGCGTTTGTTGCAACATATGTCCTATGAGGGATATGAGGTCAGTAACTCTCACGACTGTCACCATGTACTGTCTGCAGTCCCCACACTATGCTTCTGCAGTTCACAGATAGGTGATCTGTGGGTAACACAAGAAACAAAAGGCATCACACACAGCCCAGTCTGCAGATGACCCAACATATGAGGGTTTACCCAGAAACATAGCACTGTCATGACAGGTATTAAAACATGTAGAACAGCCATATCTACACCCTGTTAAACCAACATTACTCCAAATACAGAATAGCACCACTTACATTCTATAGTCATGTCAGGCACATCCCCCTCCTGTGTGTTAGCCTGTTTCCACAGTGTATGTTCTTAGAGGTAAATCTCCAATCCATCTGTGTTGCTGTTTGCCAAACAACAGATCTAGGTCCTGCTTACAGTGAATGGAAATGCCCAACACCAACATGATGTTCCTAGATATTGGAGTGTGTTTCCATGCAATTGGCTATGGGAATGTTACCACAGCTGTTCCACATGCAATCAGCTAGAGGAGGACTGCAATTCACGCAGAGGCCATCAGCTGATCATGAGCATCACTTACAAAACACATGCTGCTGCCTAAGCAAAGCAGGTGTATGTCTCTATATCCACCAGAGAGGGAGGGAGAGAGGCAGGCAGAGGAAAAGATAAGTCAGGGAGGGGTGGGAGAGTAAAACTTAAAAATGTTTGTGTCATACACCTATCAGTACAGGGTATCAACCCCCTGACTATGTATTGCTATCACATGTCTATGCAGGTATTGGATGCACCACATATGTTACATGTTGAGGAGCTCTCCAAATGTATATGTGATGGTGATTGACATCTGCAACAGTGATATGGTAGCTATACGGTAGGTGTAGTACATGTGCCTGTCTGCATGAACAGGTGTCAGCGTTAACACAGCCTCACTCTCTCAAGGACCCGCACACACTGACACACTTGGCAGGGTCAGGAATATAACTCCTCACTAGTTAGTTTGCCACAATACAGTACTGTGCAGGTATTTCATGTACCACAGGGATTATCCAGAGGTTATTTGGGCAAAGGGTATGTGGAGGTATCTGACAGACAGCATGCTTCAGTATGCCAGTGGGGGTTGTAGTGAGTTTGAATGTGGTCATAAGCATCATACACCACACACACAGACACAGGGTGCCAGTACTGACATGCCATGGGTGCATTGCTTCACAGGTGTGTAGTTGCGACTGTGCAAAATGGCTATACAAGGCTAGGTGATGGGTATATCTTGGCAGCAGGCCACATGACAATGGTCTGCATTGTGGCTCAGGGGTGTAGTGTCTGGACTGGCCCACACAGGTGGGTATTGTATTTACCATCCAGTTACCTGGGTAACTATTGTGTGTGGCCATTGCTGTGCATTGCTTGCCATGTATGTGTTGTTTAGTCCATGACATAGATGGTGTCTGGGATGTGCACATGTCCCACATGCATGTACAGTGACATGTGGAACTGTATCTAGGGTGTCTGGCCCATGTTGTGTACACACATTGTTATCATCAAATGTGCCAGTCCTGGCCTCATGTGGCGGGAACTGGTAATGGACAGCAGGTTGACCCTGCACCTACATTGATAGCATGATACAGGTATTCCCTGGTGTCAGTGGTGTCTGTCCACACAGGGCATGTGTTTAAGGCATGGTATGTCTTTTGTGGATCACAATTGATGGCACGACAGGTGTTTCAGGTGTCCAGTGGGGAACATAGTGAAGGTGCACTGTCTACATGTATATGCCTATTGGACTGATGGACATGATGCCATGCCCTCTGTATTCCACTAGAATCACACTATTGTTATTATCTGTGGGCAATATGTACTACTAACATAGCGGTTGTTGCCTAGGCAAGTGTGTTTGTGTATGAGACATGGGTTGAAAGTGTTTGCTAGGTAATACAAGGGTTGCTAACTTTGTTCGCCAGGCCTTGATGTCACATGTAAGGGTATGGATTTGCACCCCAGACTCTCAGCTATTTCACATCTCTTATCCCTGTAAGGTGGACATTGTGACATATACTAGGGCCACCATATAAGAAATTTGCAAAACTCGCTTCACAATGACTCCAGTTGTTACACACTCACAGCCACCTCCACACAGGATATTAATGAAACACACACACACACATACACATGCACACACACACACACACACACACACACACACACACACACACACACACACACACACACACACACACACATCTGCCATGGCTGGGATTAGAACTCCTGACTAACTAGCTTGTTACACTACAACACTCCGCATTTATAGGACGCGCCATGGGGATTACTGGGCCACACCTTTCCCAAAGGTGTATTTCACAGTGAATGACATCAGCAGCCTTGCCAAAGTAGAAATTTGATCTGTAGTGAGTGTGACTAGCCTAAAAAGCATTGCTCCCTACACAAACAAAGTAACACACACACAAACATCCATACTTGCCATGTGTGGGACTAGAACCCAAACCGTTCTACATCAAACTACAGAATTATGCTGTTATAGGATGTGTCACAGAGATTACTGGGCTACACCTTTCCCAAAGGTGTATTTCACAGTGAATGATAGCAGCAGCCTTACTAAAGTAGGGCTTTTGATCTATAGTGAGTGTGACTAGGCTAAAAAGCATTGCTCCTTATACACACAAAGAAACACACACACAAATATCCACACTTGCCATGTGAGGGACTAGAAACCATACCAGAGTTCTATATCACAATACAGCATTACTCCATTATAGGATGCACCACTGACATTACTAGGCTCCACCTGTCCCAAAGGTGTATTCCACAGTGAATGACATCAGCAGCCATGCCAAAGTAGGGCATTTGAATTGTAGTGAGGGTGTCTAGCCTAAAAAGCATCGCTCCCAACAAAGATAGAGACACACAAACACACACACAGTTGCATTGTCTGGGATTAGAACTCCTACCTAACTAGTTTATCACACCACAGTAGTACTCAATTATAGGAAGCGCCACAGAGATTACTGGGTTACATCTTTCCCAAAGGTGTATTTCACAGTGAATGGCATCAGCAGCTTTGCCAAAGTGCAGCATTTGAATTCTAGTGAGTGTGACTAGCCTAAAAAGCATTGCTTCCTACACACACACACACACACACACACACACACACACACACATGCACACATGCACACTCACACATGCACACTCACACACACACACACATACACACACACACACACACACACACACACACACACACACACACACACACACACACACACACACACACAGTTGCCATGTCTGGTATATGAACTCCTACCTAACTAGTTTATCACACTACAGCAGTATGCAGTTAAAGGGCATGCCATGGAGATTACTAGGCAACACTTTCCCCAAAGGTGTACTTCACAGTGAATGACACCAGCAGTCTTGACAAAGTAGAGCATTTGAATTGTAGTGAGCATGACTAGCCTAAAAAGCATTGCTCCCTACACACACACACACACACACACACACACACACACACACACACACACACACACACACACACACACACACACACACACACACACAGCTGCCATGTCTGGGATTAGAACTTCTACCTAACAAGTTTATCACAATATAGCAGTACACAGTTATAGCACGTGCCACTAAGGGACTACACCTTTCCCAAAGGTGTATTTCACAGTGAATTACATCAGCAGCCTTGCCAAAGTAGGGCATTTGAATTGTAGTGAGCATGACTAGCCTAAAAAGCATTGCTCCCTACACAGGTAGACACACACACACACACACACACACACACACACACACACACACACACACACACACACACACAGTTACCATGTTTGGGACTAGAACTCCTAACTATTTTATCACACTACAGCATTACACAGTTTTAGAATGCACCACAGATATTACTGAGCTACTCCATTTCCAAAGGTGCATTTCAAAGTGGATGACCTCAGCAGGCTTGTCATAGTAGGGCTATGGGGAGGGCAGTGTGTGTGCATGGGCCATAACCCATTCATCTAGAGGTTGACTCACCACATGCGGGCACACGCAGGGTTATATTCTTTAGGTACGTGTATACAGTTGCTAGATGACTACTGCCTTGTACAGTCATGTTGCACAGCTAGCACTTGCACCACATAGTCTGTAGTGCTGACGGACACCAATGGCTAATGTCTACAGTGAGTGACATTTACACATCATGTGGTTGTAGCCATTTGGCTGTGTGCTGGGTGGGACAGGCCTCCTGATGAATGGCTCTTTGTCACAGTCACTTTCTTCCACACATCTGTGTATGTCTATATTTGGCGTATTATACTGTGTTGTCCTTGGATATATGTATGTATTCCTATCCACTGTGTGTGCAAAACATGACTGGTGCATACTGAGGAGTGTATGCACCAACATCTGCAATTGTCAGATATGTATGGTCCACTGTTGTTTGTAGACATGGGCTTCATTTGTTTAAGTGTGTGAGCATGCCCAGCATGACCTTTCAGTATGTTGTTGTCTGACATTGCCTTCATTTCACTAAGTGTGTGAGCATGCCCAGTATGCCATTCTGTATTGAATGTGTGGATCCATTCCAGCTAGTTTGTACTCCAGTACAGACCTTTGTGCTGTACACCTACAGGTAGCAAACTGTTTCTGCAGGGTATCCATAGATCATTTGGCAATATGGGGACAAATCATACAGGGCATAGTGTGTACTGTAGGTGATTGTGCCTGTGCTGCTTCTGTTACATGGTACTGATGTTAGCAGAGATATTCAGACATGTGCCCTGTTATACACTGTGATGTTTTATGTCCTTGTGTACTGTCAGGTATACATTCTTGCTCACAGTGATGTCCTGGGGGGTAAGGGTGACTGCAGTTCCTTCCAGTATTGTGGGAAGACACCTACATATTCATGGTAAGTTATGCCATTCTAGTGGGGGAGCTGCAGACACTTGCTGCTGGGCCTGTGTGTCCGGTTCAGCGCATTGGTACAGTGATGGCAGAGGATCCCATACTTGTACATCCATTAACATGACAGTATGGCCTTATCTTGCTGTGGCAATACTTCACAGCTGTATAGATTCACACAGGTTACCCAGAGACAGGGGCCATGAGTCAGGACATTACCCCTATTGTGGTGTACAGGCAGGTATGTAGCCACCCATTTAT
This sequence comes from Protopterus annectens, assembly GCF_019279795.1. Taxonomy (NCBI): domain Eukaryota; kingdom Metazoa; phylum Chordata; order Ceratodontiformes; family Protopteridae; genus Protopterus; species Protopterus annectens. Next base: position 718,014,299 of record NC_056730.1, on the reverse strand, counting down.
GTGTTTGCAGCCAGGGATGGTGTGTGCACACAGCTGTGTGTTGGACCTTGCACATTCCATGCTGCCCATGCTCCCACCACCCCCTCTATTATTCTATCCTCTTCCATACATTATGCATACATTCTCTGATACTTTCTCTAAGGTTATCACCTCATCACAGCTGTGTTTTGGTGTTAGTCCACAGTTCATGCAGTGGGACATGGTGGATATGTCACTGTGGTTTCTCCACATGGACTTGCATATGTGTGTTATGTTGTTATTTGGGTGTCCATGACATAACATGCATTGGCAGTATGTGTGAGACACAAGCCTTTGGCAAAGGCCTGTAGGCCATTTGGTGTTGATGAGGGCCAGTTGTGGCAGGCTGTTGCATTCTGTCAGTCCTACAGTCTCAGACTGCCATAAAGTATCCTCCCCTGGGGTGACAGGGTAGGTGTGCTAGGTGTTAATGCCAATAATTTCTATCAGCCTTGATCAGGTGGTGTGGATGCTGGCAGAGTGCTACCTATGGCTAGAGACACACCTGCATGGGATACATGCACTGCATGCTGCATTCTTTTGCTATTGTCATGTACAGGTGAGGTCATATTGTACCCATTCCCCACAGCAGGGATATGACCAGAGAGGTTCCTGTGGGTGGTTTTTAGGTGAGCTGGGTGCATGTGTGCTATGGACACTACTTGCATCTGATGCACAGATATGCATGGGGCATTCCAGTTATGCTGGCAAGTGCAGGTACATCAGCTGTTTCCCAATACATCAGTCCTACCACCTTTGTGATCTGCAAGTGTTCGGGCAGACGACACTGGTATCCCCTACTACAGGCCCAGATAATGTGATGCATACCTGTATGTACAATTCCAAGGGTGTGTCCATTTCACAGTTACACATCATATACTGTATGTCTGGGGTACTTCTCCTGTGTACTGCTTTTATATCTAGCCCAACAGCCATGCCATGTCAGTCTTTTAGATGGTAACACATATTACCACCATACATGTAAAATGGCTTACTGCTAGCATGTGTTATACTGGTAGGAATTGTCTTTGGCACTGCAGTTGCGAGGACTTGGCCCTGTCATCAGCAGTAGTGGGCAATGACCACCAGGTCATACCTCAACATGCATACATACTGACCACTCACACAATATGAAACACACACCAACCTAACACACACATACCTGCATATTGTGCAAATGCTACAATCTATCCTGCTACCTTGGCCACTTCTGGGCAACTGTGCTCCACTGGTATTATACCTACACACATGTTACTACATTTCTACATAGGATTGGGGGGTACACCTGACTGTTACTACATGTCTACATAGGATATGGGGAGGAACACTTGACTGTTTCTACATTGCTACACAGGATTGGGGGGGCACACCTGACTGTTACTACATTTCTACATAGGATTCAGGGGCACATCTGACTGTTACAGCATGTGTACATCGGACTGGGGGGGCACACCAGACTGGTACTACATTTTTACATAGGATTGGGGGGCACACCTGACTGTTACTACATGTCTAAGTAGTGTTGGGGGGCACAACTGACTGTTACTACATGTCTACATGGGATTGGGGGGGACACCTGACTGTTACTACATACAACATAGGATTGGGGGGGGCACACCTGACTGTTACTACATTGCTACACAGGATTGGGGAGGCACACCTGACACTCGTACACATTTGCTGTGGCTGTACTGGTATGTCAGGTACTCCATTTCATTATGTTTTCTAATCTATCATGCTGACTAGAGGCATGTCAGTGTACTACAGGTCCTAAGTTTCATTGACCTACATATTAGTTTCTGAATTCCTAGCCTTCAGAACTAATATCCCACTGCCTGACCTGATGTAGTCTGTCTGTGTAGGCCTGGGGGGGAGGTTACCCATAGGCATCATTCAGTGGCCTTAGCACAGCCTTTATTTGTGTTTGTCTACACCTGTCCTGCTGGCTTTGACTGTTGTTGGGTATGTGAACCTCCCTGACTGGCATGTGTGTGTCATATGGACACACATGTGGCCCAGCAAATTTCCTGCAGTGGGTTTTGTTACCATGTGTAGTACTGGCTACTATGGTGACACCCAAGTTTGTTATAGATCTCATGCTGCCACTATAGTTGTCTAATATCTGCTGGCATCATATTCAGCCACCCAATTCCCTTGCATGCTTACATCCATAACATAGATACAGGTAACAACATATACTACTACATTCGGCATTTGGTAGATTGAGTGACTTACCTTGTGGGTGTGTCAGTATTGAGGGTGGTGCTGAAGGGCTGCCTATGTTGGATGCACATAGTACACTCCCTACACATGGTTGAGCACAGGTAGTGTCATGTTTGGCATCCCTTTTACTTTATGTGCAAGTCAGAGAGAGGTGTCATTCCCTGGGTCTCTCCTGTGTCAGTGTATGTGCTATGTGTTGCCTCTTTGCCAAGGCCAGGGTATACTGGGCATGCCTCCTTATGCCTACTGGGGCAGGCTCAGGTTGTTCCTCCTCCAAGTCACTCTGTGCCTGTGCAGGCCTTGGCAATGGTGGGGGGCTGTGTGGCCCTGCCCTGTGCTGTTCCTGCTGCAGCTGTTTCCACAGGATCATATTGTGTAGCATGGCACATACAATGACAATTTGAGTACATGTAGCTGGTGAGTACTGCAAGACTCCACCGGATGTGTCCAGGCACCAGAACCGTGACTTGAGCATCGCAAACACATGCTCTAGTATAATTCTAGTCTGTGTGTGTGCCTCATTATGAAGTTCTTATTTGGGTGTGTGTGCATTTATGATGGGTGTCATCAGCCATGGCTCCAGTGCGTAACCAGCATCCCCCACTAGGTGACCGTAAGGGATGTCCCCAATGGCAAATCTCTGGTACAGCTGCATCAGATGCAAGATGTGGGAATCATGATAGCTTCCAGGGCAGCCAGCATACACATTCATTATTATGCCCTGGGCATTGCACACAATCTGGCAATGGTGGAAGGGAAGCCCTTGCAGTTGATGTGGACCGTATCCCGCTCACTGGGTGGTGCTTTGATGCATATCTACATGCAGTCTATAGCACCCAATACTTCAGGGTATTCTGTTATTTGATGGAACAAATGCATATTGCTGGCCAACGCCTCACGGGTGTTGGAGAAATATACATGCTCACCGGCATGTGCTGACATAGCATCCAAGAACTGGTGGAGTACCCTGGATGCTGATGCCTGTGAGATCCCCATTATATCCCCAGTTTTCCTTTGGAAGGTACCTGTAGCTAGTATTCTTAGACCTAAACATACCTTCGTATCCACTGGGATGGGTAACCCTCTGTTAGTTCTGTGTATCAGACGTGGCCGGCACAGCTCAACAATTTCCTGTAGGAGGTCCCTGTCCACCCTATAGCACTCCACTATCTCCAGCTCATGTAGCCCCTGGTAGGTTACCCTGGGTCTGTACACTCTTCTCCGTCTGCTCACTGTGGGTTGTTTGACAGCATTCACATCCTCACCACCCTCAGCCTCTTCCACATGTTGTTGTATGATAGCTATTGCAGCCACTATAGTTTTGTTGTTTTGTTTGTTAAAAGTTCCCCGCTTATATACACCAGTGATGTTAAGTATAGCAAAACCCAGAGGGAAAGGTGTTTGCAGAGTTTATAGTAGTGTTCTGGGCTGGGCAAGTCTGCTGCCTGTGTAATTGGCTAATTCTGATACATTTCACCTGCAAGGTATGCTAGTTCTCCTAGATTACCTTCCTACTGCAGTTTTCCCTACCCATTGCCTTCCTGTTTACACCCAGGGCACGTTGAGCAAACATAGTGCTCAAATGTGCACAGAGCTGCTATTTCCTGTTTTAATTTTTATTTTTTCCTTTAAAACCCGGTGCGTAACGTGCACACCTGCTTAGGCAATGTAAAGAATGCTAGGCAGCCTCAGATACACCCCCTTGCTTAGCTCTGCTAAGCTAAGAGCAAACCGGAGCCACATGGCTCCAATCTACTTACAGTATGCCTGACACACACACACCCCTATGATTTCAGCTAACTCCTAGGCTTGCACCAAACTATTCCTGCTCTTACACTGTTGGATGCTGACTAGCATGCAGGGGAAATCTGAGATTCAGTATGATTCCCCTCATTTGCATAGGATTGCCTGCTGATGCATAGTTACATGTCCCACACTGAGCCTCCACCCTTAGCAACCACTATTCACTGGTCATGTTGTCTTCTGCCTGCCACTTAGTATAATGGCAAAATAGTGATTTTGGTTAGAATGCTTATTTTATGTTTTTTTTTCTTATTTTCCACCCGATCCCATTTGCGCTCCACTGCCCTACACTTAAACAGCCTAGATTGGCTAAAAAAAATAAAAGTTGATTTTTTTATATTTGCAAATATTTTCCATGGCAGTGGCCTTATAGTTGGCCATTGGCATGCTTTCTACATGATATCCACCCTTTATTTGGATCTGTTTTGTAATTTGCAGAAATGTACTCAATTACTAGCGGAGTACATTTCTGCAGATTACATTAGTCCTGCACAGCCAGTTTCCAGCTTCCTGGATCGCAAATTCACCTCATTTGCATGGATTTCTCCTGCAAATGGGGTAATTTGCATACAGGGGCTGAGTGCGTGCAGGGCTTGTGCAGGAGCACTTGTGCACGTCCCTACAGGTTATTCCTGGATCGCATGGCAGACATATTGCCTGCTGGAGCTCCTGCACTAGTCCTGTGCACAGTGCAGGGCTTGCAGAATCTGTGGTTATTTCTTTCTACACTAAATAAGGCTAAACTATGCAACCCACTGAGTAAGTCGACCATCAGTATGTTAGAGTATTAGATCATTAAGCACTGATCATCACCTTGCAAAGTAAAAAAAGCTAAAAGACCGGACTACAAACCTGAAGGTCTAAGCAACAGGCAGCAACATTCAGTAGTACCTGTAAAAAACTAAAATAGAAAGCAATACATAATTGTGTTACAGCAATGCAACCACTTCAACTTACAAGCCTAACAGTGCAGGAAATCTTAAGGAGGATGAATGCTGGCTGACAGACAGACAGATGATAAGGAAGAGAAAATTAAGGGGGTAAGGGGTATTTACAGTCAGTGTGTGTGTGTGTGTGTGTGTGTGTGTGTGTGTGTGTGTGTGTGTGTGTGTGTGTGTGTGTGTGTGTGTGTGTGTGTGTGTGTCAGGGGGGTTCTCTGGAAAGGAAGCAAATGTGAAAAAGTGCTTAAGGTAGTATTTAAAAAAAAGTATGTACATAACCATTGATAAGGGACTCAGCAGGTTCTTAGCTGCAGGTAAGCAATAGATAGAGGAGAATGAAAAAGCAAAAGAAAAGGGGTAACATAATGTCACTCTTCAGCAAGAGCAAACTGGGAAATGTGTGTCCCTCTCTAGCCCAAAATCATTGTCTCAAGTTCTGTTTTGTTAGTCTATATTTGAGTTTCTGTTGCTTTGGGTAGTTTAGGGCAGATTTTCTGTATCAATGCTATTATGAGTCTGACAGAATTTGGCCTGCCCTAAGAGACACATTAACCCATCCTATATCAGTAAGCTATACCTTATAGGGCCACTAGGACTGGTAGGTCATGCTACAGGAAATGAAAGAGTGGAGAATGTAATGGCAGGCCACTTCAGTTTTCTGCCAAGAAAACCATGCCACAAAGGCAAACAGAATTATGTTGATGAGACCATCAGATCTGAAGGTGTCCAGCATACTACTGGGGAAGATTTAAGGACAAGTACAAGTAATGCTAGCGTTTACAATGTAGATGAATTAAATTGGGGAGGATATCCATTTTCTGATGTACACAGATATGAAAAGAAAATCTGATGCTGCAAAGAATTATACACTACTAGCCAGTGGTTAATTAGGTTTACCTTGCACCCTAAGTTATTTAAAACCATGGGTGTTCTGCACATATTTTTAGGATCATGCATAAAATGGATGTGTTCTTTTGATCCTGACCATCCTTATCTGTAAGGTTATAGAAAGGATCATTATGCAAACAATAAATAAGGACACCGGTAACCTATAAACTCTCAGCTGAAGCCAGTTTGGATTAATCAAGGACAGATCCTGCCTACTTAACCTGACTGAGTTTTTCAAGGTTACTGATACAGGAGATGAGGGAAATCAGTACATATTGCATATCTAGACTTCACAAAGGAATTCAACACCATCCCACACTAGGTTATCTTACATAACTCTCCCTGCTAAATTAGATCCCTAAGTAACCCACTGGATAGCAAATTGGCTCACAAATAGAACTCAAGAAATTAAGGTGGACACTGAAAAAATATTTTGAGCTCTCTCTGCTTACTGCTTGCTGCTTCTTGCTGTGGGATGGATTTGAAGTGTTCTTAAGACACTCAGTCTTGCTGGCTGGATTCTGCTAAAATTCAAAGTCTAGTTATATTTGCATTCACAGTCTGTTGCATACAGAAACTTGCAGAATATACACTGATGAGAGAATATACTTTGCAGCATCAACTTTAGAGAGCAGTAACAAATAACTTTTTATAATAAACCAAACGGAAACACGTTACAGCTTAAAAGTACTGTTCCAACTTTACTTCTCATATAGTACAGATGATGTGAGAGATATAACATTTACCTTAGGACTTGTGTCCCTACCATACCTCTAACATAGCTGGATTTATACAGCTCTTTATATACACTTTTTAGTCATGCATAAACATATTTTTGAGGAAACACATTGTTCTGTATTCTATTTTGGAGAATTGCTTATCCTGTAGAAACAATACTAAGCTTCCTTGTTTAACAATGTCTTGTAAGAGACCAGCTTTTCTGACAGTGTGAATATCCTGTAACAATGTCCTGATGTCCATGCAGAAAAACATATTTTTGAGAAAACACATTGTCAGAGATCAGCTTTTCTGACAGTGTGAACATCCTGCATTTTATTTGGATCTTTGTATAAAAAAACATCTGTTCTTGTGTCATATCCTGTTTTTCCATGCAGAAAAACATATTTCTGAGAAAACACATTGTCACAGTGTCATAAACATATCCTGTTGTTTTAGGAAACATGTTGTGTCCATCCTGTTATTTTAGAAAACATATTGTGTCCATCTTTTATATATGCAGAAAAGCATGTCAGTGTTCTTTAAAAGCAGATTTTGCATTTTTATTCTTGCATACATCCTGTTTGAGTCTGTAAGGGAAAAATGTCCATTCTTTAAAAGCAGATTTTGTATTTTTGCTCTTGCATACATCCTGTTTGAGTCTGTAAGGGAAGAATGTCCATTCAGCAGATTCCTTTTCCAAGCCATGGTCATTTAGTATGACTGCTGATCACATATTACTAAACTCTGTTTCTGAATTTAAGCAAGCCTTTTCTTTCAGCATATTTACAACATAATTAATTTCAGATTTATATTCATAAAATCTAACAATTCCCTCTGTTTTTAAACATACTCAAAACATTTTATATAGAAAACACATTAAGGAACAAACCCTTTAGTCTTCTTTGATACAAGTCAAAATGCAATTTTACATAGTTAATACAATGATATTAAGTATTACTACAAAACTGAATGTATTTAACAACTTTTTCTTTTGCAGACCATTCTGTGAAAATATTTTATCAGTTATGAGCTGTGTCTGCTTTAATGTTATTATTTTTTTTAACATGATCAATTTATTCTTTTGCAATCACAGAATTTCATTTATGACTTAGAACTGTTCCATTAACTCTTTGCAACTGTTGAATTAACTATAAGAGACAGTAACCATGTGCTACTGCAAGCATTTATACACTACTGAAAACACACAATTTCAATGTCATTTTAACCATAACATTGTGATCATGTCTTCGAACTGCTCATTAACATCTTGGTAAAATACTGAACTGGGCTTAGATAATAAATATTTGAAAGCAATTATTTTACTGGGGTAAAACCAGTGATATTACAACTTGACAAATTAGTTTTGAACTTATTACAATGTATCCTGTACAGTATGTATTTACACAGACTGTTTGTTATTTATGCATTTCAATCTAGTAGGTATCCTGGACCCATTGTTTTAAAACATGTTTTTTCACACATATTTATTACTAGACATTCATTTAATTTGTACTGAATTCTTCTGCATTTGTACATACAATGACTATAAAGTACATTTAGTCTAATCTTACAAATTTAATAACATTAATATTAAGCAAAATCTTGGAAAATGTTTATGTCTCTTTAGAAATATCTAGTGGAATTGATACCATATGCATATGTCCTGTTATTTTAAACTACATACTCAGCAATTAAAATATTCATGCTTTTTTATACCAACATTGTTTTGCCAAAAACATACTAAAAATAGTGACCAATCTTGCTATTAGAAACATTTATGCATTTTTGCATATCTTTATTCTCTCTTGTATAGCTTTAATAAAGCAATTTTAAATCATCTCTTGTTTTTTAAACCATCTCTTGTATAGCTTTACAGTTTAACAGGTTGTAAATACAATTTAATACTAAACAATACAATAATAACCATTATGCTAGCTATTAACAACTTGTAAAATATCTTATCCTGTCAGGTTTAATCCAGTTTACCAGTATTTCTAATACACTAATACCTGTTTTTTCCTCTCATAAAAGAGTATTGTCAAGAAGGAATGAGATATTTTTTCCTCTAGCTTTATTTTAGACCCTTGTTGTTTATTTTTATGTAGCTTTATTTCAGACCCTTGTTGTTTATTTTTTCTGTAGCTTTATTTCAGACCCTTGTTTATTTTTTCTATAGCTTTATTTCAGACCCTTGTTGTTTATTTTTTCTATAGCTTTATTTCAGACCCTTGTTGTACTGCTTATACAGTCAGTGTAAAACTGAGAAAGTGCCCCTCCCCCTGTAGTACTGTACTATTGTTTATCTGCTTTATGCTGTGAGAATAGAATGCATGTCAGCCCAACACTTTGGTTATACATTTATTTTATTAGGTTACCAAACTATAGACCCCTGTCTGATTTGATATTTTTTTCTAAAGCTTTTGCTGTTTACTACCTCTACCTCTAGTAGGTATTTACACCCTCCTGCTCAATTGATTTGAACTGTATATATACTATAGCCCATTTGCTGGCTGTACTTGATGCAACTGAGGTTTTTTTTCTTTTTTGTCCTTTTAACATTTACTTGCAAACAGATTATCAGTGACATCTATGCACAATTGTGACATTATATTACAATTACCAAATAGTGTTGCCTGTAAACATTTTAATAATTATGTTTTAATAACAATGCTGCTTTAGAAATGCTCAAGCTACTTATCTGGCAATCAGTCTTGTTGTTTATCTTATCTTTCCAGCATTTCCTGTAACTATTCATTCAGTCTAGGAAGGTCTGAGCTCACATTTTATACTCTATAAACTATAGTTAATTATTTTGGCATTTTTCCTTTAATGTGATTTTATACAACATAAATAGACATCATTTTACAATTACCTTACATGGATTTCAGTATTTTTTTTATTTTTTTTTATTTATTTAACCATTTAACTGTCCTGCCATTAATTTTACAAAAACTGTTTGAATAATACCATCTGTGATTTTCTTTTTAAAATTCAGAACTTTAACTGTTTGGTGTTACTATATAATTATAAACAAATTGTAAAAAAACAAAATAGATATTAGTTTAACCAACACATTTATATTTATATTATTTATATTTGCTGTTGTCTGCCTGTTATTCTTGTGTATTGTAACAGATGTACTCTAGATGAAAAGAACACACATGCATGTCTGTCTTGTATCTTTATACAAGCATGTCATGTCTTGTGACTTTAAATTTTTACTCATCTATTTTTATTTAATTTTATACACTAGAACAGTTTTGTTTACCTTTTGACTATGCTAATGGATGGTATTCATATGCTTTACTTTACTGTAGTACTGATAGATGTCTTGCTTTAACTGAATGAAAGTAAAACATTTAAGAATGATTTGTCCAGACATCAGATCCTACCATCCTACCATGTATGTTTAACCATTTTCAAAACATAAACATATTATAAAATATATTTCTTTTGCACAGATTAACTGTGTATGCAGGAAATTCCCAGTCTTTGTCAGTTGAGCTAATTTATTCCCTTTATCCTGCAAATTCTGTTGAATTTCCTGTGATGTTGCATGGTCTTTCTGACATTCTTTAGTAAGCTGTTCTGCTGAATTTGAAACTCCTATGCACTTTTGAAAAGATGTATGTATAACTTGTCTAAGCTTCCTGAACTCATTGTGTCTGTCTTTTAGAAGTTTACTACATTCCTTTGTAACAAAATGTACTAGAGTTTCTATCAGTAACTGATTTGACTCACATGTGGTGACAGGACATAACTGTTCAACATCAGAATGTAATGGAAACACTTTACCCTTAGTTAATTCTTCAGATCTGTTTTTACAGTCTATTTTTTTCGCAATATGATGCAATATTTTTTTATGGCATAATACACAAAATGCAGTTTTTGTTAAAGCACACACTAAACATTTGTCATATTTCACATGGTTTTCTTTGAGATACCAGTCAAATATTGTAATACATTTGCATAATGCCTTACTATCAACCTGCCCTAATAAGGTTTTACATTTACTAATGTGCTGTGTATACCAACATAGCATTTTTTTACATTTGCTTGAGTTATGCATGAAAATATCCATACTGTTTGATATACAAACCTGTCGAATAGCAACCATACTAAAAAATGTAACGTAGAAAAAAGTCTTACCAGTGAGCAAGAAAACAGGTGATCAGGCTGTTGTTGCAGATGGCTGGAAATTTTTCAAAGTCACTTGAGAAGCTGGGAAAGCACAACAGGCAGCGGACTGCTGTGCTAGTGGATATCCCCCTTTTCGTAGCGAAATTATGGCACTGCGACTGGAACTTCAGTCTCACTCCGGATGTAGACGTCTAAAAAACTGTACTACTGCAAGCTGCATATACTGGAATACTTCTGTTCAGAATTGACACATACGTACAAATGTTAGTTACTGCAATTTGACTGAAGTGACCCTCTGCAGGGCTTACCATCACTCCTCCTGTGTTTGAATGCAGATTGTAGGTTCAAATGCAGGCTAGCTTGCCATTGAAAAAATATTTTGAGCTCTCTCTGCTTACTGCTTGCTGCTTCTTGCTGTGGGATGGATTTGAAGTGTTCTTAAGACACTCAGTCTTGCTGGCTGGATTCTGCTAAAATTCAAAGTCTAGTTATATTTGCATTCACAGTCTGTTGCATACAGAAACTTGCAGAATATACACTGATGAGAGAATATACTTTGCAGCATCAACTTTAGAGAGCAGTAACAAATAACTTTTTATAATAAACCAAACGGAAACACGTTACAGCTTAAAAGTACTGTTCCAACTTTACTTCTCATATAGTACAGATGATGTGAGAGATATAACATTTACCTTAGGACTTGTGTCCCTACCATACCTCTAACATAGCTGGATTTATACAGCTCTTTATATACACTTTTAGTCATGCATAAACATATTTTTGAGGAAACACATTGTTCTGTATTCTATTTTGGAGAATTGCTTATCCTGTAGAAACAATACTAAGCTTCCTTGTTTAACAATGTCTTGTAAGAGACCAGCTTTTCTGACAGTGTGAATATCCTGTAACAGTGTCCTGATGTCCATGTAGAAAAACATATTTTTGAGAAAACACATTGTCAGAGATCAGCTTTTCTGACAGTGTGAACATCCTGTATTTTATTTGGATCTTTGTATAAAAAAAATCTGTTCTTGTGTCATATCCTGTTTTTCCATGCAGAAAAACATATTTCTGAGAAAACACATTGTCACAGTGTCATAAACATATCCTGTTGTTTTAGGAAACATGTTGTGTCCATCCTGTTATTTTAGAAAACATATTGTGTCCATCTTTTATATATGCAGAAAAGCATGTCAGTGTTCTTTAAAAGCAGATTTTGCATTTTTGTTCTTGCATACATCCTGTTTGAGTCTGTAAGGGAAAAATGTCCATTCTTTAAAAGCAGATTTTGTATTTTTGCTCTTGCATACATCCTGTTTGAGTCTGTAAGGGAAGAATGTCCATTCAGCAGATTCCTTTTCCAAGCCATGGTCATTTAGTATGACTGCTGATCACATATTACTAAACTCTGTTTCTGCATTTAAGCAAGCCTTTTCTTTCAGCATATTTACAACATAATTAATTTCAGATTTATATTCATAAAATCTAACAGACACCTCTACCACTTTCAAAAAACCTGTCACTGGCAGTGTAACCCAGGGTTCAGTCCTTGAGCCAGTCTTCTTTGGCATTTGCTTCTCAGAGTTCAAAACAAATGCTTAAAATTCTTAGTAGCTCAACAGGTCATACACTCATCTTTGGTGCTTGAAGGTCAGAAGGGGGTAGGTTCTATTCTCATCCCAGGTAGCAGAATTAATTTTGAGAGACAGGCATGTATCCCAGAGACTACCCCATCTATAGAACAGGTTCCCCATCCATGTGAAGCAGAGTTCCTCCCTAACCCAAGTCAAGTGCAACTTGGATAATTGGATGGGGAAACAGAAATTCATCCCTGGTTTGGCACCTATGTCTGTAATGGACACAGGCAACCTGTAAATGCTTCATCTTCCAAGCCCCAGCTTACACTTATCAAGGGTATCAGAACTTGTCAGGGATTTAGGATGCATGGCTAGGCTTAAAACACCCCTTGTGGTCATAAGCCTAGTCAACACCTATGAACCTATGAACCTTAAGTGTTTTTGGCTGACAAAGTTTGCAGACAACTGTAAATACAGTGTTATCATAAACTCCCCAGGGGGCACCAAAATCCTCCAAGAGGGTCTTTCCCAAACAAATAACTGGTCAAAATCATAGACTAAAACTAAATGCCAAGAAATTCATAATCATATCCTTCAGCAGGCATGACAACTGTCACATCGTCAGCTTACACCTGAAACGTGATAATGTAGTCAAGGATCTGGGAACCAATGTCAAACATGAACTGCCTTTTGATTACCATGTATCCACTATTGTAAGGAAGTCCTTTTTCATCTCACAGCTCATATCCAGATCTGGAGATGTAATTATTCCACTGTAACTGGCTTTCATCAGACTGATAATTAAATATAATAACCTGTTCAGTATGTACAGTCCAAACACTTGTCATAACTGGAGTGACCACAATGCTTTCTCACCAAAAAGATGAAAGAACTAATTCACAAAAAAACATGCAGACCATCTCAAAGCTTTGTCCATCTTTTTGGTATCATACAGGCTACTGACAGTCATGCTTTGGGTCATATATAGAGCCTCAATAGACCCCATCCTCTCACACCTACTACACATTTGTAAGTCAAATGTTAGCATGAACACCCACACAAGGTATGTCAATCTCTTTTGTAACATAAACAGAGCATGTTGGAGGGATACGTGTGTATCACAGAGAATACCTCATTTATGGAACCACCTTCCACACCACAGAAAGTGAAGTACTTCTCTTACTCTGTTCAAATGTAATTTGGATGAATGAATGGTTTGGAAACCTCAAATTCATCCTCAGTTTAGCACCCATATCCCTCAAGGATAGGGGCAACAAGTGCATGTCCTAACAGGTCCATGTTCTGTCTACCTCTGAATTACTCATATGCAAAATACAGGGGCTAAAGACTACCATGGGAATGTAAGTCTGGGTTTCTTAAGAACATCACAGATCAATAGCCTTGTAAGTACTTTTGAACCTGTGGATTCACATTCCTGATTGTTTTAAATAGTATTTTTTTTTGTTTAATACAGCAACGTTTGTTAATGTGTTTTAACTTTGAAATTCTGAACTTTTTTCAAGTAAGCATTGAAACAAAATGTATTAATCAATAATGACAAAAGTGCCCATTTTAGAAAAAAATTAATCATAAAAGACCACTTGAACTGCTGTATTATAAGCCACAAATATCCATACTCATCTGCAAAAGAGGTGCCTGCTGCCCTTAAAGAATAAATTACCTATGTTGCATTAAAAATATGGTGTGCTGTGATATTACCATAACATTTCCTGAACTAGATCAGCTATATAATAGTGAATGGCTGACAAAAAAGAACCTCAGGTTCAACAAGGTATGCAGTTCAGGAGATCATAAGGAGCCTAGCCCAAATTCCCATTTGCCACAAAACACTATCTGGTTAAGTGACTTGCTCAAAGTCACACTATGTAAATTAAGCTAGGAAAGATTCAAACCCTGCATGATTGACACAGGAAGCAGCTTATTAACAAGTCAGAGCTTTGGTCATCTACACTAACTGCCAGTGAGAGTAGCTTTTAACTAAATGCAGAAATCCTTTACAATCTGATCTTGTAGAGAAGAATGTATCACCATAATCTGCAACAATAACTGCATAATGGATGCTGAAGATCAAACGGTTCTGATCATCACTCCAAATAATGCAGAGTGTAGGACCTGACAAATGCCAGCCCCTTCACAATTACTAGAGGTTATAAAGAAGGTGCCACAAAATTATATTACTAAAATGCAACATGATTAGACTATATTATGCCACCCTGGCTTATTAATTAAATAATTCATTCTTTAGTACAATGAATGCAGCCAAACAAAGACAATACATTTTTGGCCTCCCTATGTCTTCCCTGTTATTATGAACAGTTAGCCCCTCTGACACCACTCAGTACAGATCTGACCTATCTGAATGGCTGATTATGCCATATTGCTACATCATATGCCTCCAGAGTCAACAGAGCCAGATCATAGTTAAATGGGGCACTGTGTAGGGTAATAAACCAGGTTCCCACCAGCCATACCAACGTGGCATTACATGGCTGTCTCTCCCTGCTTACCATGAATTACTGCTCAAACCTGCCAATGTACATATTATTTTCTTCTTTACTTTTAGAAAAAAAAAACGCAATACAAATTGCCACAATTCCATAAAAGATGCAAGATTTAAATTATAAAACTTGATAAAAATAATAAAACATTGTATTGCATTTACAAATAGTGTATTGTTAGAATTAATTAAATGTGTGCATGTGTGCATGTGATACGGGGATGGAGCTTTGGATTTTAAAAGCAACATGGTTTAAGCTTTACATTAACTATGATGAAGTCCCATAATTGTTAGGGAATGAAAGTGCTTAATCTTTCGCCTTGTTATTCAATACATTTTGGTGAGGTAATTTAAACTGCCATGTGGCTCAAATATTCTGTCTGGAATGCTTTAACCTCATTTGGAGTGTGTTTTTTTATATTAGTCCTGGTACTTGCTATTTAACAGAATTTGTTGTCAATACTTTATTCTGCCATGCAGTTTGAATGCTTTGTATAGAAGTGCTCAGCATCATTTGTGTGCATTCCTCCACATCAGGGGTTAAATTCATAATAGAGAAGTGATTTGTGTGGTGAAGAGTCCCTGATCTTTGTTCCAGTAAAGCAGAAATGATGGCCAAACACTCATGTTGTCCATTTTGTTTTCACTATAGCATCTAGTCTACAAGTTATCCAAGCTTTGCCAACAGTCTTGGCAGAAGACATACCCCAGTGTTATCACATAAGTCATACCAAGCATGTTTTTGACTTTTTAAATAGGCATTGATAGCTGCTATAAGTTTAGTAGTAGTGGTCATGTCCATTAAGTCTGAGCATACCTCTCAACTGCTTAGAGCAAGAAATCTGGACAAAGCCATAAATAATGGGAGGATAAAGGCCCAAAAATAGGGATAATTTTAAATATTGCGCCTACAAACTTAGAAATTTGATAGAACAACAGGTTTTGCATTAGCATTACTTTTCTGAAGGGTAGGAGGTCTGACACTCAAATGTCTGTCATTATTTTCTGACTTTAGTATTTAATGATTTGCCAAAGATTTTGCCAGAAAAACTACAATTTTATAAAAAATGAACCAAAATATACGGCAAAAATCTGGACATTCTGCAAAAATCTGGACAGTTGAGAGGTATGAGTCTGAGTGGTTGCCACCTAAAGTTTGTTATTATTTAAATAGTAATCTACAGAGGTATTTTTTTCCCTGTAATGCATCATTTTTATATTGAGTCACTAAACATAATTTTAATATCTGATTCAGGCATTTAAACTGTCAAGACTGTGCTGTGCAGAGATGGCACATCAATGCATTTATACCCTATTCTCTGGTTATCTTTGAGTTCTTGAATCATGGATTGCATAAAATATGAATAATAGATGCGAATAAATGTATTATTTTATTTATTTTTTATTTTGACATTTGTTGACTGGGTTATTCTGACTAGGCAGAAGCCCCTTTTTAGGAGAGTCCCAGAGAGAAAAGCTCCAGCAATATTAGATAGTAACAACAATTGCATGAATTGAGAGAAGCAGAACTAGAACAGTTAATTACAATTTGTTTTGAAGAGGAGAAAAAAATACAAAGCACATTACAGACAGCAACAAATATGAAATGAACTTGAGGCAAAAACTTTAAGCTGTTGGTGCACAGTTAATATTTTAGAGTGAGTTTTAGTATCCCAGTACATATAGTGCAGTGAGTTTTAATATCCCAAACAGAGAGGTAGATATGGGCAAAAGGAGAATTTGAAAAAAATAGCAGTAGAATAGTTATAGAGTTTTATGTTTAACTTATGTGACAAGGTGGAGAAGGTAGTCAGTAATAGCTGGGAGAAGTAAGGATGGAAGGATGGGTGTTTTAGGTTGGGTCATGACAAGTGCAAGTCATAGTGTTTAGCAGGTAAATTTTAAGGATTTTTTGAAAAAGTTAGTACTAGGTATAGTTCTTGGGGACAAAGGCAATTTGTTCCACGAATTAGCAATTCAGTAGCTGTAGAGTTGCTAGGCTGTGTTTTTTTGTGTTTATGAATTTCTAAGAGATGTTGATCTGAGCTTTGAAACATGAAGTTGGGGGGTGTGGGGAGTAATAAAAGAAGAGAGAGCTAAGCAGGAGGTAGGTTTGTAGAGGGATATCTGGGTGAGGTGCAGTTCGGGTGGAGAAGTTGGTGGTGGAATTCTAGACACTGACACTTTTTTAAAGACAGGCAATGATGGGAGTGATAAGGTAAGTTTGCTGCAAATCTTGCAATCTTATTGTAAGCAAGTTCAAATATGGACATAAGGTTGGTTTGTAGGTTTGTAAGGATTGGGGCATAAAGTAGGCTAGGTAGAATTTAGGCTTGTGCTAAAGTGAGTTTAGATTCTTTAGAATATTTTTGTTTCTATAAAGTAACCCTAATTTTTGGTGTTTTTTTTATGGTTTGCTGTTTATGGACATTGAATTTTAGCTGGTCATCAATAATAGCTCCAAGTTGTTTTGTGTAAGGTTTTACTTTGATGGTAGCATTATTGAGAGAAGTGATGGTGAAGGCAGTCTTAGCATGAGATAAGGATTTAGGCAGGAATAAGAGGAGCTTGGTTTTATTTGGATTCAGTAGAAGTTAGTTGCTAGTTAGCCATCTTTCAATGAAGTGGAAAAATTCTTGGGTGAGGGAGACAAGTTGAGAGAGGTTGTCAGAGGAGGAAATGATAGCTGTGTCATCTTCATATTGTATTAGTGTGGAGTGGGGAACAGATATGTAGAGGTTATTAGTGAAAATGTTAAATAGCAAAGATCCAAAGATGAAGCCTTGTGGGACTCCAGTGAGGACTGGGAGGAAGGGGAAGAGAGCAGTATGCTATCTGACTGACTGAAGGCTGCTAGAGAGATAACTGAAGAACCAGGAAATAGCTGAATTGGAGAGGCTTGAGGTGAGAAAGTTTAACTAGAGGTTTGTTTTAAGAGACAGTGTCAAAAGCCTTAGAGAGGTCAAGAAATAGGCAATATGCTGGTCTGTTGTTGTCCCAGATTCTGGCAATTGTCTGAATGAAAGGTAATACAGCAGTAGCTATGCTGTGGCAAAAGCCATGTTGTGTGGGTGTTAGTAGATTTTCTTGTAGCAGATATTCTAGTAGTTGTTTGTGTATACACTTTTCACGTATTTTTGAAAAGGGAGACAGAATAGCTATAGGTCTCAAGTTGGAGGGGTCATTGGAGGGTCCTCCTTTGTGTATAGGTATGATGTAAAATTTCTTTCAAATGTCAGGCACTATGGATTCTTGTATAGACCTGTTGATTAGTATGGATATAGGGTAAGCAATAGAGTTTGCCGCTACTTTTAAGAAGATGAGAGGGTAGATTAAAACACATAGGTCCAAACATGAAAGCTTATGCTATACTACATCTGTTTTTCAACATTCTAAGGGATAATCTCAACCTCAAAATCATCTGTTCCACCACCTAGTGACACATGAGCGGAAGGTAGGCTACTGTCAAACCCATTCTGAAGAAACACTGACCTTATCTGTGGACACTGTTGACAGATATAGGGAACACCTAGGGGACCTCCTGAATCCATGCAGTGAGCATGCTCTGTACTGTGGAAGCAGAGAAGTTGAACTGGTTTTACTTAAGAGGTGAAGTCACTGTGGCAATTAAAGAGGTCAGCTGTGAGAATATTATGGGAGTGAATAAGATCTAGATGGAAAAGCTAAAGGCTCTAGAAAATGTTGGGGGGTTGTGACTAATAAGAGCTTTCAAAAATGCATGGAAGGCTGGGACAGTACCTCTGGACTTGCAAACATGGGTACTGGTCCCCATTTTCAAAATTGACGATAAGAAGATATGTTATATTTATAGATGGATCACACTCCTCATTCTCAGATATCTTAAAGCAATAAGATAAGATGCCAGAAATGTATACGTGTGCAAATGAGTAATAAACAAGATGGTGAGTGATTCAGATACACTGCTCATTCTCCATGGAAAAGCATATGTCATGATGCTAGAAAGGAGACTGCATCCAACAGTTGTCTCTGATTCAGTGGGAGCAATCTCAGTACCATCCTGTCTGTGGAGAGAAAATGAGACACTCCTTGTGTAGATTCCTATACTGACCTTAGAAGTATTTGACTTTATACCAGTAATGCAGGCACACATCTCACTCCTCAAATACAGAAAGTAAATGGCATGCAGAAACATCTGTGGGTCTGACACAGTTGGAACTCTTCCCAGAGGACATTCTATGGTATGCCATGTCCATGCTACAAAGTCCAAAAAAACACAGGTGGACAGTACTGGCAGCCTCCTATGACCCCTCTAATATCTGTGTAAGACAAAAAAAGTGATAAAAGTGCCCTATAATTCAAAAGAACCACAGTACCCAATGTACACTGGAGTAATTTTGATTGAGCAATATGTGAAGCTACTCGTATGAAAATCGTCACCTTCAAATCAAATGTAATGGGTGTCTTCTTGAAAAGAGTCAACTTCTGTCAATAGGTCAGTGGAGGGAAGAACAGCTCTGTCAGGTGGAAAAGTTTAAGTATCTTCAGGTGTTGTTCATGAGTGAAAGTACAGGAGATCAGGGATTAAACAGTAGGTGAGGGTGCAGTGGTAGCAGTACTACAGGTGTTGTGCAGAAGCAAAATGGTGAAGTGAGAGTGGAGTCATTTTAAGGTTGCAGGACAGTCTGTATTCTCATTGTCACCTATTCTGGTGACTTTTGTTTAGTGACCAAAAGAATAAAATCTTAGATACCAGCAACAGAAATGAGGTTTCTTCACAGGGTAGCAAGGTTCAGTCTTTGTTACAGACTGAGGAGCTTGGTTATTCAAAAACAAAATCTTAGAGAAATTCCACTGCAGCCTCATGCTGACAGGATGCAGCTAAGCTGGTTTGGACACCTTGTGAGGATATCTGGGAGTCGCCCAGAGATGTTACACCAAGCACTGTGGCCAGAAGGCCCAGGGCAGACCTGGGAAATAATACAGAGATTACATCACTCACCTCACTATGGAATGTCTGTGGATGCCATAGAATGAGCTGGAGAATGTTGAGGGTAGATTGGGAAGTCTGGCCTATCCTGTTCATTATGCTATCACTGCATGACCCTCACCAGGTCAACCAGTTTGGAAAATCGAAGCCTGGATAGATGTTTAGGTGCCAATTAGCTACACATTGGTGTTATTTTATAGCAATAACATATCCATATGTATATGTTATTTTACACACACACACACACACACACACACACACACACACACACACACACGTGTGTGTGTGTGTGTGTGTGTGTGTGTGTGTATATATATATAATTATATATATATATATATATATATATATATATATATATATATATATATATATATACATACATACATACACTGTATATGTATAGGTTTACTATCAAAATTTAAATTGGCACTTACGTGAAGCTGGGAAAGTCAAAAGGCTGTTTTCAAGTTTGCATAATGTCAATACAGAAAATGTTCGACTCCATATTAGCGAATAATGGTGTGCATTCGCTAATGTGGAACTGATGTTCTAAGAACAGCTCTCACTACAGTGGGGATCAGGAAATGTACCCTTTTCTTACTGTAGTGTGATCTCGCAGTTGGAATATATATAATATGCAGGAGGGGTGCAGGGGGGCTTGTGCCTGTCAAAAACATTACAGGTAATATGGACTTTCGACACTGGAACTTCCATTGTTCAAATATCGATTCTGTGTTACCATTTCCAAAATTTTGGTAATTTGTTATTACCAATTTTGGCAAACTGGTTCAATCAAAAGTTGGAAAATTATTTTGATTTTTCTCTTGTCAAGAAAAAATAAGCTATTCGGTGAACACTAACCCAATCAATTTTTTTCAAAGGAGTTAATTATATCACACAAATTTCTTCCTGAATCAGTTTATCTTACAGAGTACCTGACAGGAAGAAGACTGGCATTAGTGAATTATATGTCATGTTATGTTTAATGTTTCTGTGCCAATGAAATGAGAAAATGTTAGACTTCTTGGTCTACCATATTCACAGATGGGCACAATACTGAAAAATTTCCAGTTCAGTATTTTGTAAATTGACCTTTGGGGAAGTTCTAGAAGTAGAAAACCACATAACCAAAAAGTGCATTTTTATGAAAGCATTAGTGATGTAATGAAGGAATGAAGTGATTAGTTTGGAGGAATGACTTGTAACATTTAAGTACACTTTTCGATTTATACAAATGTGAGAGAAATTCAAACATATTAAAAGTGTGCATACTATTGCTGCAAACATATTATAAGTGTGCTTGCTATTGCTGTAAACATATAAGAAGTGTGCTCTCAATTGCTGTAAACATACAAGAAGTGTGCTCACTATTGCGGTAAACATATTAGAAATGTGCTCTCTTTTGTTATAAACATATTAGACGTTTGAGTCTTTTACTGGTAACATATTAGAGATGTTTATCATGACCTTTTGTACATGAGCTCTTGCCCATCTGGTCCCCTAGTGACCCATGTTCATTTAGTACCCTGGTACAAGATGGCTGCCTAGAAAAGGGTCAGAAATCTGAAAGGAAATAGGCCTGCTCATCTTTCCTTGAAGGGGCAGATAACCCATTGTTGAAGTGACTCTTGGAGAGGTCCCAGGAATTTGCTTTCTGATTGCCCATGTAGAAAAGAAGAACAGACCACATTAGGTAACATGAATAATGAAGGAATGTACATAAATGATCATTTTGATTTTTAACTTTCTGTTCCTGGAGGTGAGAAGAAAAGAAGCAGGACCATCGCAAGGAAAGCTGTCCTGCCAACATATGTTGGTGATTGAGAACCAGCAAGTCACATATTATGGAGCCAATGGGGATATTTGTGCAATTGTTTCATGAGGTCAGTAGTTGTTGGGGTGGAGGCAGATTGTACACAAAACAATTATGCCAAAACCACACAACATTTACTATAAAAGTTAAATTATCACTTTGTAGTAGTGTTGTATATCTGAAATGACCCTTGATAGAATAAAGTGAACCGAAAAATTGTATATGTGTTTGTGTGCTTGTGTGTATGTGCAGATTTAAACAATATCTATCTTCCTGTTGTGAATTCACTAGTTTGTACCAGTTTGATTTCTCTGAACCACAACACCATAGTGCTGTTTCTGATTTGTCATTGTCTAGGAAAATATCACAATGGCAGTATTTGTTTCTCATATCTGACATGCCATAACTTCTTTAAAGTTTATTTTTTAAACATCAGTATAGTTTTTATTGGTAACATGGCCATGACAGAATATTTTTTTTTACTTCTATTTCTATAGGTTGATTTTAAGAGGAACATAATTTGTTTTCCTGACCCAATTATGTACACTTGATTTTTTTACCATTTATGTGTACTTAAAAGTTAATTTCCTGGGCTACCAAGCACCCTAACCTCTCAAGCTGGCATGTTTGTTCCTCTGCCTCTGGCTTAGTCTTTCCACTTTAATTATATTATTGGTAAAAAAACTCAGATGCCTTTAGCATGGAGGTGAGACTCCAAATGGCTATTAATGCGAGCACACATATTGTGGACACTGAGTGACTTCTTGCTCATTCTGAGAATGTCCACACACATGACTGATGCATTTTGAAGGCACATGTAACTACTGCTAGAGGACAGTAATATGTCTTGGTAGTAAAGAGTGGGCCATTGACTTGCAGTGCACTCTGTTTACTCTCCAGCTGACCAAATCCCCCCACCCCTCAGCTTCTGGGTCACTGCACAGACATGGAGCACTAACAACACAGAACTGTATCCTCCCTTAATATTATTTAAATTCCCAAAATGTCAGATTACAACTACTGTATTACTGCAGTTCTAATATAGTGGATAAATAGAATCTAAAGTTTTGTGTGTCAAAATGTGATATATTGTTAGTCCAAATTAATCATATTAATGTTCATATCTATAATCAGTTTTTGCTATTTACTAGTATCTTTATGCTAGCTCGATAATAAAGAATAATTCAAACATGTAATGCAAACAATAATAAAATCACTAGCATGTTCAGTTGTATTCAGAAATGAGTCAGTATTAAATGTGTCAAGGCTCATATTCTGAGTCTGTATGTGTCCTAGCATAATTTTAATCTTTGTACACATAATTTAATGCATAAGTCTCAACACAAAGTATAGCATCATAGCCATTTGCAGTACTGTCCTTTTAATTTACATGACATTAACTTCCCATTTACTTGTTAAATGACAGTGTAAGAGAAACAGATACTTATTGATGAAGTAATTCAAGAAAATACTTTCCATTGAGAAAACAAAAATATTTTTTTGATGAGCTAAAAATATATGTGTGACATTACAAAACATGTACATGCTGTTTAAAATATCCCCCCGGATTTACTAATCTTCTGTGCAGGACTAGCTTAGTCCAGCACGGAAGTGGCCATTTAGGAGCAAGACAGCAGTGCACCATGCATATTAATGAAGGCGCGCTGCATGAGCTCCTAATCCTACACGGAGCGTGTAACAGTGCAGGGGGCGTGTCTGAGAGCAGAGCTCTCAGAATATACATGCCCCCACAATGAAGAATAGCAGAAAGCCCAAAAGAATGAGCGAGACCGCTCATAGTGTCTGCATACCCCAGCAACATCCCACCACATGTACAACAGCAATAGTAAATACAAACAATATAAAGATACCAATTTTTGTTTTATGAATCTGATTAAATCTAATCGTAGATGCGCGGGTTTGCCTATCGCTTAGCTATGGTTAATGCAGCTTAAATGGCTGAAGAGGATAACAAGGAAGATAGATGCAAATGAAGCAGTATAGCAATAGTGTAGTGGGCAGAGCATTTGTCTTACGAGCAGGCATTCCCGGTTCGAGTTCCACTGCAGTACATTCCATTTTCAAATGCAAATCATGTTATGATCAATATTTTAGTTGCATAACCTACTAAATAACATATATTTGTGAAGTGGAGTACTGCATTAAATGCAGATGTGAGGTGTCAGTGTCATAATGTTGAAAAGTCCACAGATAATCACATGTGCCCCATACAGTATATGTACACAGGAATCAGGGATACAAATGGAAGGTAAAATGTGTAATGAATGATAACTTCATACAGCTTCCAAATCCCCAACCTTCCCAAGATCTATTAGACATTACTGTCTAAATCAGTGCAGTGGTAAGTGGGAGTAAGCACTAATAAGTAAGTGTAAGCACTATTAAGCAGTAGTAAGTGGGAATAAGCATATGTAAGCACCAGTAAGCAGTTTAAGCCTGTTTGCACAGGGATAAGCAATGCGCACACAGGTTAAGCAATATGGAAGCTAACGTTCTGTAAGCATATTTAACAGGAGGTTAGCATTGCTTACCCCCGTGCAAACCCATGCAAAGCTGCTTGCAAGTGCTTAAAAGTGCCTTAATCACTCTGTATCCAACAGCCGCTGTTCTGCCCAGCAACAAAATAAACAGCCTTGCAGATCTTTAACCTAGGACCCTATGCACTATTGTCATAGTAGATAACCACCAAACCATCACAGCAGTACATAAGAGTGAGGTATCACCAAACAAACCCTCACTATACTAAAATCAAACTGAACATGTGAAAGGAATCAATATACAGTCGTATGTTCTATAGCTTACTACGTAACATAAATATGTGAACTGGAGTACGGAAGTACACCCAGATGTGAGGTGTAAATGTAATAGACTGTTGAAGTCTCCTACTAAACACAAGGACCCCATACAGTGTACGTACACATTAATCATGGATACCAGACATATATATAAGATGTAATGAATAATAAATCAATGCCAAAAAGCAAATATAATGCAAAGTCAATTTTAAGCAATGCTAAGCATTGCACAGGCCAGCTTAGGAGGTGTAAGCAATGTGTAGGCCAGCTAACTCAATGTGCCCAGTGGTATATCCCTTTAATCAATGCCAGCCTTAGGTAAGCAGGTTTGCCCACAACTTAGCCTTTTCAAAAATGGCCAATCATGGCAAAGTGCGGGAATTCGGCCCTACTTAAACCCAACAGGCGGGAGTACATCTCATAACTGGTTGTAGCTTCCCCTTGCAGGCACCATGGCAGAAAGGGGAGAGGGAGTGCGCTTCCGGGTGCAGTGCTGGGGCATCCAGGAGACCAGAGTCATGGCAGGACTCCTTGTCAAAGACCATGAGCAGAGACTGCTGCAGGGCCAGTACCAGGATTCCCAATATAAGACAGAAGCCTGGGACCATCTAGCCCATGACCTCACCAGTGCCACTGGCATACCCCATACTGGTGAGCAGGTCAGGCATCACTATGCTTACCTGAAGCGGCGTAAGGGGGAATCTCTTGGATCAGTGGATCCAACAGGCTAGGATGGCAGGGAGGCTAGGATGGCAGGGGTGTCCCAGCTGTGTGTAAGTATGACACCACTATGTGTGTAATAATTGCCAGCTCATGCATGTTATGGATAGGTATGGCTAAATATTCCTCTTATGTCCTTCACAGCGGCAAGTGAACAGGCCGGAAAGCAGGAGGCCTATGGCTATCATCTGCAGGGTTTGCGACGTGAGGCAGGTCAGTAATACTCTTGCATGTACTGAAATAAGAAATAAATCTAAAAGAATTAGTAAGGTAATTGACAGTATAAAACCTTTATTGTTTAAGGCAAGTACAGCATATACTGGTGAATATGGCAGGAAGAGTCTCATATAGTTTGTATGTAAAGAAAAGCATAATAGCCTGACAATAAAGGTCTAACTGCTGGACTGCATGTGTATACTCTGGCTTTCAAATGGTAATGCAGATTTGCAATCACTTAATAGTACTGTTGCATTAAGCACTGTTACCCACACTGTGCAACATAAATAAAATGTGTATGAATGTCTGTATATGACTGTTGTAATCCCCACAGGTCATTTAGTACAACTGAGAGACACATAGACAGAAAACAGTGAAAGGACAGACAACAAAATCCAAATAGCACACGCAACTGAGAAGTGGACTGTTGTATTTTTAGCACACACAGCCATGGTTCAAATCCTGGGAGTGGTAGTGTTCTGCATACAGAATCATACCCCACAACAGTGCAGATATGTCCAGGATGTCCAGTAAATTAGGCCATATCTGCTGCCTGTCACCCTGTCCCCCTGGGAAATCAGTGGGATGATCCCAGATGTATAGGCAGCAAACAGGAAATAAAACTGATTGTCACACATCTATGAGAACAAAGCTGGCACACTAGCAACTCCCAAAAATCTTATGAGAGTAATAAGCCACATATGTCCCATTTACACCCCAATGTTGTCAAGCTGTGACCAGAGTGTGTACAGTAACAGAGTGAAATGTGCGTGCATAATAGTAATGTGGAATCTGGTACTGTGTGTGGCAACATTCAGGTAGTGCTAACAAATATTGCTCCCCACGTCTGTCAGTTATGAACACTGTGCCCAGAAATAAAAGAATGATACCCTGTACTGATACTGTTTACTTTGGTATTGTATGGCATTGTGGCTGATGCAGTTGCTCTGAATAATAAGGTATTACTCATCAGTGTCACCCACACTGTGCTACATAATACAACTGTCTAGCAAATCCTGTATGAGTGTTGTAATACAAGGTCAGAATGTAAAACCACAGGAGAATTATAAGACAGAAAGCAGATAGGAGATATACAGCAATATCTATATAGCACACACAGCTGTGATGGACAGTGTTTTAGTTTTAGCAGACACAGCCATGGTCTGAATCCTGGGAGTTTCAGTAGGCTACATACAGAGTAATACCCCAAAACTGTACAGATAAGTCCAGAATGTCCAGTATATGGGACCATATCTGCAGCCTGTCACCCTGTCCCCCTGGGAAGTCAATGGGATGATCCCAGATGTTTAGGCAGCAAACAGGAAATACAACTGATTGTCACACATCTATGAGAACAAACCTGTCACTCTAGCAACTCCCGAAACTGTTATGAGAGTAATAAGCCAAGTATGTCCTATCTACACCCCCATGTTGTCAAGCTATGACCAGAGTGTGTACAGTAACAGAGTGAGATGTATGTGCATAATACTAATATGAAATCTGGTACTTTGTGTGGCAACATTCAGGTAGTGCTAACAAACATTGCTCCCACAGGTACATCGGATAAAAACACTGTGCCGAGAAATAAAAGCTTGATACCCTGTACTGGTGCTGTTTACTCTGGTATTCTATGGATTTGTGAGTGTTGCAGTTGCTCTGAATAATAAGGTATCACTGATTACTGTCAGCCACACTGTGCTACATAATATAACTGTGTAGGAAATCCTGTCTAAGATGGTTGTAAGTCACTAAAGGTTGAAGAGGGCAATAGTATACATATGTCGCGGTTCACCTGCATATGGTCAAGACATGGCCAGAGTCTGTGCAAAAAGAGATGGACAGGTATGTGCACAACATCAACCTGGAATCTGGGAGTATGTGTAGAAACAGTTAGTGTTAACAAACAAGTCCTCCACAGGTATACCAGATAAGTGGTGTATACTGCAGGTAAAACCAGTTCATGTATAAAGATGACAACAGCCATATCACTGTCCAAACTAAGGCAATAGGGTAGTGTAGTAATACTTGTAAGGTACAGATAACAGCACTGACTAGGAAAGTAATGTGAACTACAAGAATATACTAGTTGTTAATTGACACCCCCCCCACACCATATCTCCAACAATACACTAAATACCCACCTCAACTGGTATGTGATGACTCCACTGTTATGTTGAGACATATGTCCTATTGGTTGATAATCATTTAAATATGTTTCTATAGATGTGATATATTGAAATACTCCAACATTGGTGCATACTGCCATCAATGTACCTGCATCCTGTTGTTATTACCACTATGGTCCCATATATGCATGTGTTCCGTTTGCTTTGCAACTGTTCTGTATCTGGTGTCTGGCTTAATGGGAATATCTATGCATGCTGTTATACCTAACCCTGGAATGTGTTGACTATTACTAACCCACATATGTTGATATACCATGAACACCATAGCACGTATGGGAATGTGGGTCCCAGTGGACCCAACTGTCCCACCTCAACTGGCCGTGGCAACGGGCACAAGCATGTCTGGGGCCCAACCCGGGACCACCTTGTCCTTTGGTCCTGCACCACCTTCAGGTGGAACCACCTCAGGGGATGGGGCTCACCCCCACCCCGGGAACAGGCACGGACAGGAAGTTGTCACCCATCGCCAGTTCCGGGTCATGGTGCGTAGAGAGCTCAATCAGCAGTTTGGAGATCTTCAATGCCAGCTCGAGGGCTGTGTGTCATGACTAGAGGGTCAGCCGGCCTCTCTAGTTAAGACACACAGCCCTCAAGCTGGCGTAGAAGATCAAGGGCTGTGTGTCATGATTAGAGAGCCAGGCTGACCCTCTAGTCATGACAAATGGCCCTCAAGCTGGCATAGAAGATTGAGGGCCATGTGTTGTGACTAGAGGGTCAGCCTGGCTCTCCGACTCAGCCCCCAGCACAGCCATCTTCGGGGCTGTGAAGGTGGAGTGGTGACTGCCCATGGGTGGGGATCTCAGTCCCACTGTTTCCACTAGGGGCTTCATGGGCTTCCAATTTCCCAACACCCCTCCCCATCAAGGTGTTTACCCCCCACATGTGTCATATACTGCTCCTGTATGCATCTTATTTGTCTTGTCTGTTAACCTACCCACCTACCTCCCTAAACATACCTACTATCCCTTTTCAACATCCCACTCTCACCTGCAAAAAAAAAAGGGCATTCTGTTCCCAAAAAAAAACTCTTGCACCATACATAGAAGTCCATTTTGCACACATGTCCAATGGACACATGTAATCTGGTCTAATTGACATCACAACATATTATTGTTGTCCTCACCCCTATCTCAGGGGTTTGAGTGTCCAAACCTACCTCCAAATTCAGTGTATATGCATAGCTGTCGCTGTAGAAAAAATGGGCAGGGATGAA
The DNA here is from genome assembly GCF_019279795.1 of Protopterus annectens. Taxonomy (NCBI): domain Eukaryota; kingdom Metazoa; phylum Chordata; order Ceratodontiformes; family Protopteridae; genus Protopterus; species Protopterus annectens. The sequence continues at coordinate 717,985,537 of NC_056730.1, read as the reverse complement.
ACTTCCCTAGACCCTCTTGCACATCCCTAGCTATTTTCCCCACTGTCCTTCCCTCTTTCTGCCCCTTTTTCACCACTTTCCTATTAACCCTTTTTTCTTTTCTTTTAAAGAAATTAGCACAGGGGTAAGCAGAAGTAAGCGCTTTTAACTAACTGTAAGCAGGTTTAAACTTGTTTGCATGAAGGTAAGCAATGCCTCAACAGGTTAAGCAATTTAGAAGCTGAGTATAAGAAACTGTAACTGGACATTAGCAGTGCTTACCTCTATGCAAACCCATGCAAACCTGCTTACAACTGCTTAAAAGTGCCTTGATCACTCTGTATCCAATGGCCCTTGTTCTGCCCAGCAACAAAATAAACATCCTCTGCAAGTCTCAAACCCATGACCCTGCACACCATAGCGATTTACCACTAAGCCATGTCAGATATACAAACTCTGATGTTTTCACAAACATATCATCCAGCCCAGTCATTCAAAAGTACAGGAAATGTATTCAAGCATGTAGATGTATGTCTGTGTGTATATATATATATATATATATATTTATATCTAAATAGCTATATACATATCTATATATGTAGATATAGATACATATATATATATATATATATATATAGAAATATATATATATATATATATATATATATATATATATATATATATATATATATATATATATATATATATATATATATATATATGTGTGTGTGTGTGTGTGGGTCTACCAGATAACACCGACACGCCAAAACACCAACAACAAAATAACCTATACGACAAAACCGAAAGTTCAAAAACACGAAACTTCACATGCCCGACAAACCACAATCCCGACAATCAACAAAACAAATAACTTTCCCGAAAAACACACACAAAACACAAGCACACCAAAAGTCTTACAAACCTACATTAAACCTTACATACACAACTATATATGCACTAACCTTAACCCAAACCCTAACCCTAAGGTCCGTCACTATTGCACACTTACCTTACCCGCACCCTAACCCTAACTCACTTAATCCACCCCAACCCTTAAGTCTGTCACTATCGCACACTTACCTTACACGCACCCTATCCCTAACTCACTTAATCCGCCCCTAACCCTTAAGTCCGTCACTATCACACACTTACCTTACCCGCACCCTAACCCTAACTCACTTAACCCGCCCCTAAACCTATTGTCCATCACTATCACACACCTACCTCACCCGCACCCTACCCTAATGTCCGTCACTATCACACACTTACCTTACCCACACCCTGACCCTAACGTCTGTCCCTATTGCACACTTAACTTAACATGTCAGTGTTCTCAGTGTCGGGATTCTCAACTGCTGGTCTTCTCTGTTGTCAATCTTCCAGTGTCGGTTATCTCATTGTCGTTCTTCTCAGCTTTCGGCATAATATATATATATATATATATATATATATATATATATATATATATATATATATATATATATATATATATACATATAGATGTAGACATATGTATCTATAGACATATGCATATTTATGTATATATGTATATGTATATATATATATATATATATATATATATATATATATATATATATATATTTACACAGCAATATATATATATATATATATATATATATATATATATATATATATATATATATATACTTTCCACCTCGATCTTAAGTAACGTGAAGTTTGCTTTTGAAAAGTTTTTCATGGTGATTTCCTTGTCCAGGGGTGGGGGTGGAATGTGGCTATCCAAAGTGATTTGTTTATGGTGAGATCTAACCAGTGAGGGGATGACCTCCAGTGTGGAGCACCAGTCACCCATGTTGGTGATGACCAGTCCAATATGTTGTCACCTCTGGTGGGAGTGTTGACCAGTTGATCCAGGGTGTTTGAGTTTATAAATTCTAGGAAATGTTGGGCAAGGGAGTTAGTACTGGAGTAGTTCTCCCAATTAATGTTTGGGTAATTGGACATGCCTGGATAGGTACAGTGAACTGTTTTACTGAATGGCTGGTAAGGTTGAATAGAGAGCCTTGTCCTTCTGTGCAGTATAGGAGGGTCTAGTGCTAGGGTTTATAAGTGTTTACTATGAGTTTTGAGCAAGTGCTGGGCTAAGAAATTAATGGCTTGAGTGCTTAAGTTGAAAGTTTGTCTGGTTACAAGGGAAAAATTGAAGAGGAGACTTGGTGGAGCCGGGAATAGTTATACCCTAGCTAATCGGCACTGCCTGGCTTGCAAAACCAGGGAAATGAAAGAGATAGAAAATAGCCCAAAATGGCCAATAAACTAGTAATTTCTGGGCTGAAACCACTCCTCCAGGGACAGATAGGCTGCTCAAAACTCCCCTCTTTCACAGGTGAACAGAGAAACTTCCTTCTATCCAGGTAAGGTATGGGCAAACACAGAGATTTATAAGACAGCCCTGAATTCAGCACTTAACCTGATAACTGCGCCATACTAGCTTAGAAAGGCGGGAAACAAGTATATATTTTTTCAGAAAATAAAGCAGATACAATAAAAAAAAACTATTTAAATGCACAGAAAATGATACTTATTGTTATATATCTCAGATCAGAGTTGTAGTCAATGCCACTAATAATAAAGTAGGAAGAAACACAAATACAGTAAAAGCAGATGAATAGAATGCAGTTTTTGATATATATATATATATATATATATATATATATATATATATATATATATATATATATATGTATGTATAAAACAATAGAAAACGAACAACTGATTTAAACAAGTTACCCAATTAACCAGAAAAAAGCTCAAAACTGAGCCGTGCTACAGCAGTCTTCAAACAGACAAGTTCTAACTGCACACTGCTGGTGCTAGGGTGCAGGGGAACCTTCTCCAAAAAAAGATGGCCAGGGTCAGTGCTCAAGTTATACAAACAAATCTAGATTCAGCAGGCCTGAATCTGGTCTGTGCTGCAGCAACAAGGCACACCATTTTCAGAAAGAAACAGTTCAAATAAGCAGGCACAATAAGCCTGTTACCAGAAATTCCCAACTCAGAAGGGCAGAATCCAGCCTCCCACAAGAGTGCAGACCACACCTTCTTAATGTAAAAAACTGGCCCAAAGCCCAAGTGTTTAAACCAGAACTAATACACTTTAGAACAGACACTAAGCCTTCCATCAGCAATTCCCAACTCAGAAGGATGTAAGCTTCCTGTCCTGCCATAACAGTCCAGACCACAAACCTTCCTAATGTGAAACAACTGGTCTAAAGCCCAAGTGCATATCCATAACAGTTACAGTTTAATAAGCTACTAACAAGCAGTAATAAATGCAGCAGAATAAATGCTATCAAGTACTTTTAAGAAAGGGCAGCAAGAGCAAAATAAGTAATAAAGTAGGAAGAAACACAAACACAGTAAGCAGATGAATAAAGTGCAAACATTATTTTTTTTTCTCTCTCCGTATTAGGTAGAATGAGCTAAAGACACTAGACTGGGAGGAGTGTCACAGATCAAATATACAGTAGGGGTGGGCAATTGCAAAGCCACCCAGTATAAAAAGAAAACACCAATAGTGAGGGCAGGGTGGGGGAAAAATCAACTCAGAAAAATAACATTTTCAACACAGATCAGAAGCCAGCAAAATATCTTAAATCAATCAAGCAAAAGCAATTAGAATACTGTAGAACTTTGGGAAGAAGTGCCAAAAAATATACTTATCACCTTATATCTTGAGTTGTTTCAGAAGCACTCTCAGTCAGAACCCATCTAGATTCAGGCAATGAATGCAAAGGTAACAAACAGGGAATCTTAATTATACTAGTAAGCCTTGAGACAATCATATAAAACACAAGTTGTTTGGCCAGTATTTAACAGAGCAGGATTAAGGGTGGGGGAAAATAGCACTTTCCACTCAGAAAAATAACACTTTCAACACAGATCAGAAGCCAGCGAATATGATCTTAAATCAATCAAGCAAAAGCAATTAGAATACTGTAGAACTTTGGAAAGAAGTGCCAAAAAATATACTTAATTTATATCTTGAGTTGTTTCAGTAGCACTCTCATTCAGAACTCAATTAGATTCAAGCAATGAATATATATATATATATATATATATATATATATATATATATATATATATATGTGTGTGTGTGTGTGTGTGTGTATATACAGACATACATGTGTAGATAAAAATGGGAATATAACAAAAACATAAAGTACTTATCAATTTATATCTTGAGTTGTTTCAGTAGCACTCTTGGTCAGAACTCAGTTCGATTCAAGCAATGAATATATGTATATATATATATATATATATATATATATATATATATATATACATATGGGTTCATGTCATTTGGTCGACAGTTCATTTGATCGACAGTTCATTTGATCGACAAGCATTTTAGGTGGAGGGCTTCGCCCCCCACACCCCCCTAACTATATATATCAACTCCAGGTTCGCACAACATTGGGGAAGGGGGCAAATGCTTGTCGATCAAATGAACTGTCGATCAAATGAACTGTTGATCAAATGAACTGTCGACCAAATGACATGAACCCATACATATATATATAGGTATATACAGACATACATCTGTAGATAAAAATGGGAACATAACAAAAACATATATGTTCACATGCACCGTTAAAGCAGTTGAGGGGACCCAAACAACATACGTCTTGTACTTATAGATATACCCCCCCCACAGCCAAACACGTCTGCCCTGCAATACACTACCAACTGTTACAGATCCCATAACCAAGACCTGACACAACATGGGCACAAGATGTTAAAAGTACTCCATCCCACCTGTGTTATGTCAGGCTGATATCAGTTATATATCATGCAGTACAGTCTGGCTACCATAGGGAATGTACAATGTGGAAGCAATCAACATCCCTAGGATACATATACACAGATACATATATGCAGATACAGATATATATATATATATATATATATATATATATATATATATATATATATATATAGATTCATAGATTAGTACTAAGCTAACTGCCCTTGTGAGCCATTTTAAGCCTAGACAATTATCCCTTGTGAGATTCAAACCCTGCATCTTGTGTTTGTAAGGCAAACACCTTAACCATTAGGCCACCCTCCCAACCCTCAATCCATATATATCCATACGTAACTACACATACACACACAGAGATATGTATAGGAAGATACATATGTAGAAGGTGCACACAATATGGGACAGTCACTATGCCTACATTTATCACCCTACCAACCGGACACTGTATAAGCCACCCATACAAATGACAATTGTTGCCTGCAACATATACCCACAGAGAGGTCAAAGGATATAACACCACACACAGGTTGGCATACATGGGAAAGCTTTATTTGTGTACTATTACAGTTGTATATGCCATGTCATATAGCTGTTTAGAAAGTGACATACATATAAACAGAGTAATGTAACTGTGAAACAGTTATATTAATACAGTAGTTTGGAAAGGTTTACATATGTTGCTGTCCAGGCCGAGGACTTCAAGCAGAACAATAGCAAAGACAGACTGGGCCACAGGATACCAATCAATCAACAATAGGTAATGCAGATGTATAGTCCAGCAACCTCTAGCTACACTCTGTACACAATACCTAGGGGGTAAAGATCTCAGTTGACACAATGGGATGTATCTGTTACATAACAAGGCATAACTGACACCATCACAATCACACTGACAAGCAGAACAGTCTGCATGGCAGAAGGCAGTAGGCCTGCATTTACCCAAGGTGAATTGTATAGTAATGTACATCCAGATACCTTAAGACAACTTACCCCTGATACCCCCACATGTTGTAACAGCCTAGGTAGTTATGGTGCATCCCCCCAACTCAATAATACAGGGCCATATACCACTGTTACATACACTGGCCTCTGGAGTGCATAAGGGCACACATGTATTGTGTAGGTGAAGCCCACACATATATGGACCCAACCCCACAGTGTGTGTGGGGGACACAACAGCAGTGGACTGATGGCAGGAATGGCAGCATAACATACTCACAACTCACTACATAACAACACCTGACAGCATGTCATATGTACAAAGCCTGGTATGTAGGTGGAGGACAGAGGCTGGAACACAGGCCCATATGTGTAAAACTGTTGTCATACACTAAGGAATTGCTGTTGCTACAGGATAGCTTGCAACATACCCTTAGTCAGGAATATGAAGTTAGAAGAAGAAATGGATGTAGCCATGTACTGATAGCACTCAACACACACACTACCAGCGATATATCTGACACAAGACCTGTGTGGTGGACAGACAAAACATAATAGGCACACCTCTGGCCATCAAGAGGATAGGGCCACAGTTGAGAGCTATGCAGACAGACTGAATTCCAACTTAAACTAGTATGTACACACAAGCACTGTAACACAGGTGCTATACAATGCATACAACAACACTACTCACACTCTGTCTGTAGTTCTGGAACCTCCTACAAATAAGTAGCTGGCCTGAGTGTGCAGGTTCTCCTGTAAGAGGTACTGCTACCTGCTGTGTGTGACACTGCTGCCCACACAGGAAGGATATCCGTCATACAGGAAAGATAAAGGGACCATGTCCACACTATGTAGGGATTTATAGTAGTTGGTTGCCATCACAGTGGTAATTAGAAGTACTACACAGCATGCTGCATGCAGATAGCAAGTGGAGGACACTGATTGGTGCAGAGGACATCACCTGATCGTGTGCATCACCTACAAATTCCAAGCTGCAATGTATGCAAAACAGCTAATTCCATTTACTGGAGATATATATATATATATATATATATATATATATATATATGTGTGTGTGTGTGTGTGTGTGTGTGTGTGTGTGTGTGTGTGTGTGTGTGTGTATGTATGTAATTGACTTCAGGTGTTGTTTTAATGATGTTCAGCTGATCAACTACTAAGGACAATAAAGTCTATCCCTGTGAGTATTGGACCATACCCATTAACCGTACAGAGTGGCAACTAACATTAAGTAAGACTGCAATCCAAACTGTAGCTTGCTGCAAATCCCCCACCATGCCCCAAGATTCTCACTACACTTTTCTAAACATACTGGAAAATATTAAGATACAACCAAATACCCTAATACTGGGTGATTTCAACTACCCTGCCATTAACTGTGAAAACTACTTGGGTACCAACTCCTTTTCCCAACAGTTCTTGGAATTCATAAATTCCAACGCCCTGGATCAACTAATCCATTATCCTACCAGAGACCACAATATCCTAGACCAGGTCATTACCAACATGGGAGATAGATGCTCCACACCAGTGGTCACCCCTTCATTGGTCAGGTCTGACCATAAGCAAATCACCCTTGACATCCACATTCCACCCCCACCCCCAGTAAGGAAACCTCCTTAAAAAAATTCTCCAAAGCCGGATTCATGCTACTGAAGTCAGAAGTGACAAACTTCATGACACTCATGCAGACGGGATCTGAAATTTCGACTGCAGAATCCTACACTAAGGCACTGTATGAACACATCCACTCATGCATGAATCGTGTCATCCCAAATAGAACCAAGATGGTCTTCTCCAAAAAAAGGAAGCCAATCTGGTGGTCCCCTGCTATAAACAAACTATACAACAGAAGGAAGAAACTGTTGCAGAAAAGAGGAAAATCCCAGGATGCAAAAAACTCCCTCACCTGCCTCAGTAAGAAGCTGAGATGCCTCATAAAATCCTCAAAAGCTAGTTACAAAAATAAAATTGCCAAAGATTCCAAAGACAACCACAAGGCTTTCTATAGTTATGTCATGAATCTATATGGCAATGCTCAGATCTGCTCTGAGCTACAAAAGAATGGCATTAAATATACTGATCCCAAGGATATTGCCAATATCCTGGCAGATAGATTAAGTGCCAACTTCACCCCCCTCTCACCCCCTAAAGGGCCCATCTCAATAACAAAAAATTGCCAAATTCCAGTAATCCCGGCCACACAGGTAGAAACCGCACTCTCCAAAGCTAAGAATACAGCATCCATGGGACCAGATGACATCCCAGGCTGTGTACTACATGAACTACAAAATGAACTGGCACCTCCCCTAAGTGTCATGTTTAATCATAGCCTCACCTCAGGCTTTGTGCCCACTAAGTGGTGCACAGCTACAGTTATCCCACTCCACAAGGGGGGATCCACCTTGGATCCCAGAAACCACCATCCCATCAGTCTGACAAGTCTAATCTGTAAGGGCATGGAACACATTATCATGAACTTATAAATAAAGACGTTGGCAACCTTCAAACACTGGACCCCACCCAGTTTGGGTTTTTGAGGGGCCGATCTTGTCTCCTGAATCTGATTGACTTCTTTGAATCATTCTCCAGAGCTGTGGATGAGGGTAAGGCAGTCCACACAGCCTATCTGGACCTCACCAAGGCATTTGACACCATCCCCCACTCTGCAATCATAGATAAACTTACTAAGCTGGGCAAAAATCCCTAAGTCACTCGATGGGTTGCCAACTGGCTTACTGACAGAACCCAGACTGTAAAAGTAACCGACTCCAAATCCAGCTCCAGACAAGTGACAAGTGGAGTAGCTCAGGGTTCAGTCCTGGGACTACTCTTGTTTGGCATCTACTTCTCTGATGTACAGGCCAACCCTAAGGGACTCTAGCTAACAAAGTTTGCAGATTACTGCAAACTGAGAGCTATTATTGAATCCCCAAATTATGTGGATATTCTACAAAAGGGCCTTACAGAAACAGATGCCTGGTGTCAGAGCCATGGGCTCAAGCTTAATGCCAAGAAATGTATAGTTATCCCCTTTGGAAAAAAAAACATGTACCCATGAATTACCACATAGGTGGCAGGACACTAAACATCGAAAGTGTGATGAGAGACTTAGGGACACAGGTGGACAGTGGTCTCACTTTCGATAACCATATCACCACAATAGTCAGGAAATCCTTCCATGTGGCACACCTCATCACTAAGGGCTTTTCATCCAGAAAAAAAGGAGGTCATTGTCCCACTGTACTTATCCCTCATTAGACCCGTTATAGAATATAATGCCCCATTTGGTATGTACCTCACAAGACATCTGCAACAGCTGGAAAGGCCACAGAAATACCTCACTAAAAGAATCACAGGCCTAAAGCAGATGCCATATGCTGACTGTCTAAAATAACTCCAGCTATACTCTGTGGCATATCGTCTACTCAGAGATGATCTCTGCTTAACATACAAGGCCATCAAACCCTGAGCTGTTGGACATGCTCCACTTAAAGAAATCCCAATCCCTCAGAGCCACACGCTCCACGGATCTAAACCTTGTCCTCACAATGAACAAAACATGCTGGAGGGATAGGTTCCTGACCCAGAGACTCCCCATACTCTGGAAAAGACTGTCCATACATGTCAAGCAGAGCGCCTCATTGGCCCTCTTCAAAATGAACCTTGATGATTGGATGGGAGATAGGAAATTTACCCCAGGGATCATGTCAGTTGCCCTGCTAGTCAGGGGTCCAGAGAAGTAAATATTGTGGGAAGAAATATCCAGGGAATTGTTATGGCTAGGCTTGTATAGGCCCTAGGGCCGATAGCCTAGTACCAACCTATGAACCTATGAACCTATGACTGATAAGATGTAAGCCATCATACTGTGTGTTGTGCAATGAGAAGTATGTGCATTACGTGCCAATAACTGGTGGTGGAAGTAATGCCATAATGATGGACACATGGGTTCCACAGCCCATCTCTTGCAGGAAACTCCAGTTAACCTGTATTGTAGCATGCAGGAATGCCATAAACATGTAAAAGGGTTACCTGCAATCTGGCCCTACATATACTCCGCTAATGTCAGGCTGTGTCCATATGTGACACCTGTCTGTGTTTTAGCAAGACAGAACAGTGCAGCTGTGCAAGAAGGTGTTGTGAGATTGTGGACTTATAGGTTCATAGGTTCATAGGTTCATACTAGGCTATCTGCCCGAGGGCATTTATAAGCCTAGCCCATTGTTTTGTGGCTTACGCCACCCCTTTAGTATGGGGAACTATACCCATTATTTTGCTGTGCCTCTGTCGAGCAGTGACACTGAGGTAATTCCTGGGGTATATCTGCGATCTCCCATCCATTGGTCAAGATTTCTCTTGAACAAGGCCAGCGAGGTGCTCTGCCTCACATGTACCGGGATTTTGTTCCACAGCATAGGGAGTCTTTGGGTGATGAATCTATCCCTCCAGCACGCCCTATTAATAGCCGTGTCGAGGTTTAAGTCTCCCGCCTTGTGGCTCTGATGGATCTAGATTTTTGAGGTGAAGCATATTCATCAAATCTGGGTTTGACATGGCCTTGTATGTTAGGCAAAGGTCACCTCTGAGCAGCGTGGCGACTGAATAGAGCTGGAGTTCTTTCAGTCGGGCAGCATAGGACAGATTTTTGAGACCCTTTATCCTTTTGGTGAGGAACTTTGTGGCCTCTCCAGCTGCTGCAAGTGTCGGGTCAGATACATTCGAATGGGGCATTGTACTCAATCATTGGTCTGATGAGTGATGAGTAAAGGGAGACTATGACCTCCCTTGATCTAGATGAGAATCCCTTCATGATAAGGTGGGCAATGTAGAAGGACTTCCTAACTACTTTAGCTACATGGGTGTCGAATGACAGACTACTATCAACCTGGGTCCCCAGGTCCCTGATAACTTCTTCTGTGCTCAGTGGATTGCCACCTATTTGGTAGCTAGGGGTAACCTTGTTTTTCCCGAAGGGTATGACTATGCATTTTTGGCATTTAACTTTAGGCCGTGGCTCTGGCACCAGTTATCCGCTTCTGTGAGACCCTTCTGAAGGATATCTGTGTCAGATGTGTTTTCTACTATGGCCCAGTTTGCAGTCATCTGCAAACTTTGTCAGCCATAACCCTCCTGTGTTTGCTTGTACTTCGGAAAAGTAGATGCCAAACAAGAGTGGGCCCAGGACTGAGCCCTGTGGGACACCACTTGTGACAGGCTTTGAGTCTGACATTGCGCCAGCAACTCTGACCCTGTGGGTTCTGTCACTCAGCCAGTTTGCAACCCATCTTGTGATGTATGGGTTAACATTTAAGCTGATGAGTTTTTCAATGATACCCGAGTGGGGTATTGTATCAAGGCCTTAGCCAGATCGAGGTAGGCTGTATGGACTGCCTTTCCTCATCAATGGCTTTGGTGACTGTTTCGAAAAAGTCAACCAAGTTTAAAAGGCATGATCTGCCTTTGACAAAGCCAAACTGGGTTGGATCCAAAGTCTGCAAATTCCCTATGTCTTTATTTATGAGGTCCATTATGATCCTCTCCATGGCTTTGCAGATAAGGCTTGTCAAGCTAATGGGCCGGTAATTTCCAGGGTCTGTGGAGGCACCGCCTTTGTGAAGTGGGACCACAGTTGCAGTGCGCCACTCCTTGGGTACGTATCCAGAGGTAAGACTTTGATTAAACAGCTGTCCTAGCTGTGGGTTTAATTCCTCATTGAGTTCGTGGAGCACACAGCCGGGACACCATCGGGTCCCATGGATGCTGTGTTTTTGCTTTGGAGAGAGCAGTTCTCACTTGGGCTGGAGATGTTTGGGGGCTGCACTCATTTGGTATAGATATCTCTCCTTTGGGGGAGGGGAGTTTGCACTGAACCTGTCAGCCAGTATGTTGGCAATGTCTGTAGGATCAGTAATCTTCACATCATTTTGAACTAGTTCTGAGCATATCTGGGAGTTTCTTCCTAGGTTTCTAACATAGCTAAAGAAGGCCTTATGATTGTCTTTTGAGTCTTTAGCTATTTTTCTCTCGAAATTTGCTTTGGATGATTTTATGAGAGCTCTTAGTTTTTACTTATAGTGATCAAGGGTGTCTTACCTTTTAAGGATTTTGCTCTATCTTGTAGTAGCTTCCTCCTTTGTTGTAGAGTTTGTTTATGGCTGGGGTCCACCAGACTGGACGCTTGCCTTTGGTACAAAGAGTCTTTGTTTTGCTTGGGATTGCCTTATCCATGCAGTCCTGCAGGTGCTGGTAGAAGGCGTTTGTAAGTGATTCAGCGGCTTGAGTATTGTTTTCCGCCTCGGGGCCTGAAAGGAGACCACACTAGTCTTTAGAAGTGTGAAGTCGGCTTTTGAGAAGTTCTTTACTGTGGTCTTTTTATTTCAGGTGGGGTGGGATGAGGACCTCCAGCGAGATTAGTTTGTGATCTGATCTCACCAGTGAGGGGTATACTTCCGGTGTTGAACATTGTGCTCCCATGTTCGTGATGATGAGATCAAGTATGTTATCTCCTCTTGTGGGGATGGTGACTAGTTGTTCCATGGCATTTGAGTTTATGAATTCCAGGAACTTTTGGGCTAGGGTGTTTGGGCTTGAGTAGTGTTCCCAGTCTATATTAGGGTAATTGAAGTCACCTAGTATGATGGTGTTTGGTGATACATTTATCCCTCTAGTGTTTTCAGGAAGGCCATGTGAGTTTCCTGAGTTTGTGAGGGTGGCCTGTAACATGCTACAATTTGCAGAGCAGTCTTGCCTATGGTTAATTGCACCTGGATGGTCTCCGATGCATCGCGCGTTGCCACCAGTCTTGAGGTGTGGGTGTCCTTGATGAATATGGATACCCCCTCTCCTTTCTTGGTATTGTCCGGATTTTGGGGCCGGAACGCATGATATGAGGTAAAACCTGATAGCGCTGGGGTGCTCTCAGGAGCCTTGAACCAGGTTTCTGTCACAGCACAGACATCGATGTTCTCCATACTGAGAAGGGCCTCGAGTGCATGCATTTTGAGATTTAGACTTCTGGCATTGAGCAGCATTACCCTTAGTTTTTTCCTTTTTGTGTTCTAGGGTGGTAGGTTTAGAATTTGAGCCTTGCCTAAAAAGGCACTATGGGGTGGCAAGAGCCTTTGCCAATATCCGAATCCCAGGGTGACAGGTGCAAGCCGCCCTCGAAGCAGCGTGGCTTGTCCAGCATGTCATCCCAGGCAGACAGATACTGGATCCCCTTTGAATGACACCAGTGTTTAAGCCAATTGTTAAAGCTGATCATCTTATCTCTGTATTGTGGCATCATTCCTGGTGAAGGTAGGATACTGCTCAAGGTCAGGGTCAAACCTGCCTGGGCTACATAATCAGAGAGCTCCTCAATGTCTCTTTTCATGTAGTCCAAGGAGGTACGTCTCAGGTCGTTTACACCAGCGTGGACAATGACTGAGTCATATTTGTACCTGCTGTTGAGAGACCTGAGTGCTTGCGTTATGTGGCGGATTCTAGCGCCCGACAGGCAGCTTACTGTGACCTTCTCCTTACTCAGTCTGGTGAGCGGGACATCAGTGTGTCTGACTATGGAGTCACCAATGACTAGTGTGTCTGGCATTGTGTTTGGCCTTAAGGGCTGTGACTGTTTGACACTCTGACTGTGAGGTCTATGTGTTGGGTGTTGTGTTCTGAGGTGGTGGTTGTTTGGGTGTCTGCTTTGGTGGCCTCTGCTGTTTTGGTAGATTTTGATCAGAGCCTCCGAGTATGTCTTTGTGTGTTTATGTGTATGATTTGAGGTTGTAATGGTACTATGTGAGACTGGGTCTATAGTGTGTGTGGTAACCTTCTCCTCCTGACTGGTCTTGCCAGTCCTATGTTGAGAGAGCTCAGCCTCCAGTTTGGCCGTATAGTTGCATCTCTCGCATGTATTTGTGTTTTGTGGGAGGAGGAAAGGGTTGTTCAGGTACATGAGGCAATTGAAACATTGCCTCAATATTCCCAGGTTCACCAGCTGAGCAGGAGAGGACACTAGCAACTGATCCCTCAACATGCTAGAAGGGTAGACGAAAAACTTTAAAAAAAGATTCCAGGGGACGTGGGTGACCGAGAAATGGGGGGTTGCCTTTTGGGGTACTATCTATGACAAGAGTGCCGTATCAAGGTAATAAGTACTGTAGGAGCAAGTGCTAGGTTTAATAGATAGAGAATAGTCTACTTGGAGTCAAGTAGAGTTGATCTTTTTAGTTATAGGATACGCTGATTTGATCAGTAGTATAGTTCGAGGAAGGTAGTTTTAAGGGAAAATTTGAAGAGTGGACTTTAGGTAGCCCGAATAGTTTAAACCTGCTTAACCGGCACTGCCCTAGTGTGCAACAGTGGCAGCTCCGCGCTAAGTCGCTCTAAATCAAGGCTTAACGCTGCTTAGCTGCTTTTATACCAGGGGCTGGAAAGCTAGAAACTGGCCCAAAACGACCAATAAACTACTAGATACCGGCTGAAACCTCACAAAACTGGACAAAAGGCAGCTCAATGCTTCCCACTCCCACTGGTAAGCAAGGTAGCTTCCCTTCCCCCAAATAAGGCAAGGAAACAGTACACAGGAACTACAACCAAAGCCCAGGAATCAGCAACTCTGAAACTGGACTAAACTAGTAAAGCAGGAAAGCAAGGTAGCTTCCCTTCCCCAAATAAGGCAAGGAAACAGTACACAGGAACTACAACCAAAGCCCAGGAATCAGCAACTCTGAAACTGGACTAAACTAGTAAAGCAGGAAAAACAAGAGATATTTTTTCTTTTTTTCTTTTTTTCACAAAACAGGCAGAAACAGGTACAGCAAACACTTATAAATGCTATGAATCAGCTACTACAGCTTACACAGAAGAATTTGCTACAAATACAGTCAAATAGTAACAAACAAGGATTCCAAGTGCAATATTAAGTTAAATGCAGTAAAACAGCTTCAATGTAACAGAAAGGCAGGCTAAATACAGTTGCTAGGTATTCAGATGTGGAAAGCAATAAAAATATACTTAGTATCAAGAAAAGTCGCTTATTCAACTCTCTGCAGCCTGGATTACTCTGCTGGCCCACGTGGAGTCTGTGCTGAGTAGGTACAAGCTGAAAGTTTTATACCAGGGGCTGGAAAAGCTAGAAACTGGCCCAAAACGACCAATAAACTACTAGTTACTGGCTGAAACCTCACAAAACTGGACAAAGGCAGCTCAATGCTTCCCACTCCCACTGGTATGCAAGGTAGCCTCCACTTCCCCAAATAAGACAAGGAA